>NC_058413.1:34122784-34335009 GCF_002201575.2 Neomonachus schauinslandi
TGGCCTTCTACTATTTAGGTAAAGGTAAAAAAAAAAAAAAAAAAAAATCATTTTACTTATCGGTTCTCAGTTTTCTTCTCAATAAATTAAAAAATAATATTCAGCCTGTCAGTATTCTTAAAGAGGCATGTATAAGATGAAATCAAACCATGAATATGAACACCCTATATAAACTATAAACAGTTATAAAGTAACAGCAGTTAATATTAGATAAATTTCTCTCTCCTCAAGCATCATATAGAAGCAACAGCATCTTTCACTGTTGGTGGGAATGCAAGCTGGTGCAGCCACTCTGGAAAACAGTATGGAGGGTCCTCAAAAAGTTGAAAACAGAGCTACCCTATGACCCAGAAATTGCACCACTAGGTATTTACCCCAAAGATACAAAGGTAGTGATCCAAAGGGGCACATGCACCCCAATGTTTATAGCAGCAATGTCCACAATAGCCAAACTATGAAAAGAGCCCATATGTCCATCAACAGAAGAATGGATAAAGAAGATGGTGTGTATATATATATATATATATATATATATATATATATATATATAATGGAATAACTGCTCAACCATAAAAAAAAAAAAGAAAGAAAGAAATCTCGCCATTTGCAACAATGTGGATGGAACTAGAAGGTATTATGCTAAGCAAAGTAAGTCAGTCAGAGAAAGACAATTATATGATCTCACACATATGTGGAACTTAAGAAACAAAACAGAGGATAATAAGGGAAGGGAGGGAAAAATAAAACAAGATGAAATCAGAGAGGCAGACAAACCATAAGAGACTCTTAATCATAGGAAACAAACTGGGTTTGTTTTTTTAAGGGGAGGGGGCAGGGGGAGAGAGAGAATGTTTTTTGTTGCTGGAGTGGAGGGGGGTGGGAGGGATGGGGTAACTGGGTGATGGACATTAAGGGGGGCACAGATGTAATGAGCACTGGGTATTATGTAAGACTGATGAATCACTGAACTCTACTTCTGAAACTAATAATACACTATTCGTTAATTAACTGAATTTAAATAAAATAATATTTCCTAATTTTGTCATCAAACCAATCTTAGAAAATGGGTATTATTATTATTCCTAGTTTATATTACTAAATTTATAAACTGAGACTCAGCAAGATAAAATTAATTTCCCAAGTTTACCCTATGGGTAAGCAGTTTAGTCAGGATTTAAACTGAGAGGTCCTTGAGATAAGTCCCTGCTGTTTACAAACCTGCAAATCTACCTTCCTAAAGTGTATGAGGATTGGGTGTAGTGCTCCCCAAGAATTATATAAAGAAAGGACAAGAGAAATAACAAAATAGAGAAAGAGATTGCAAGGCATACTAGAATGAATTTGCATTTGTTTTTCTTTTTGCAGACATAAGGATGATTAAGGCAAATTAAGAAGAATTGTGTAGGCAATGTTCTAGTAACACCAGAGCACTTTATTTGTAACCCTTTTGTAAGAATAATGAAAATCATATAATGTTTGAAAGATCCAAACATTTAAGGAAAATATGACATGGGCATAGAAAAGAGCAAAAGAAAATGAAAATAGAATCATAAATTTTCACTAGTAAGAATCTTGGGCTATTAGCTAATTACAGAGAATTCAAAACTTCAGTGATATTTCAATTTGACTATGGACGTCTATTGCTAGGATTCACATGGAAGGAACTGTTCAATGGAAAGAAGTCTGAGATTAATGGGACCTTCTCAGTGAGTCATAAATACCCAGTGCCTATACAAGCTTAATGAGAAGAGATTTACCTGTTTCCACAAATGCAATGTGATATCACTACAAGGTAGGGATTTAAAGTCAAAGAGACCCCAGTTCAGATCTAGAAAATGTTGGTAATCTTGAACAGGTTAGTGTCTTTTTCCAAATCTCCATTCTCTTATCTTTTAAAAACAGTAATTAACCAAGATAAAATTTTAAGAGTCTAGCACAGAGCCTGTTATAATGAGTTCAATATAGGGGCGCCTGGGTGGCTCAGTCGGTTAAGCGGCTGCCTTTGGCTCAGGTAGTGACCCCAGGGTCCTGGGATCGAGCCCGGCATCAGGCTCCCTGCTCAGCGGGAAGCCTGCTTCTCCCTCCCCCACTCCCCCTGCTTGTGTTCCTGCTCTTGCTATCTCTCTCTCTGTCAAATAAATAAATAAAATCTTTTTTAAAAAAATATGAGTTCAATATAATGAGTTTACTTATGCATTTATTCATGACACCATGTAATAAGCTCTTCAGAGCATAGTTCCTACCCTAAAGAAGATGAAATTTAGAGGGAGAGATGTAAGTAACTCAGTCATTACATTCTATAAGGGGATTAGTGAATGGTGCTATGAGAACATACAGGAGTACTACTCAGATCTGTCTGAAACGTCAGTAAGGATAAAGCTGGGTAAGGATCAACACAAATTAGTGAGAAGTAAGAAAAACACTGCCAGCCAGAGAACACATCCAGTGTCAAAGCATATCGTGGCATCCCAGTACCGTCAATCTCCAGATATAGATATCAAAGCTGAATGTGAAAGCCAGAGGCAAAACAAAAGCCAACTTGGGAGGTTCAGCCCATTTCTATCCCTTCCCTCAACAAGACCAAGCAAGTGTAAGCTAATAAAAATCCAATCCAATATCTCATCCTTTGTCTTCAAAAAAGAGTGAAGAAAGAGTGGACGTCAAAAATAGACAAAGCACCAACAAATCAGGTAGGCTGCTTCTTTAGCATTGGAGCAGGATCATGGTTATTTCTGCTGATACATGTGTTGACCCTTGGAGAGTCCTAAGTGTAAGAGTTCCAGGGAAGAAGTCAAGGTGAACAATGGAGTTGGACATTTAGAAAGCTATTTCCTACTGGTATGGGCATTTTTCACTATTTAGCAAGAAGCATGGCCATCTTGTATGTACTCACTGAAAACCAGATCTATATTTAGGTTAAATTTCTGGTAAATCAAATCATGACTTAATTGATTTTTGCCTTGATTTTATCTGCAGTTATTTAATGTCTCCACTCCCATTGTGAGTGTGTGTGTGTGTATGTGTGTGTGTGCGCACGCGTGCGCATTCCCCCATAGAACTTACCTGCTATCCACAAATGGGTCAAATGTTCAAACAATGTACATTGATAAAATAACTGTCCAAGAGCTTGGTTGGGACACCTGGATGGTTCAATTGGTCAAGCGTCCAACTCTTGATTTCAGCTCAAGTCATGATCTCAGGGTTGTGAGATTACCAACCCCCCCCACTACACCCCCATCCCCGGCATCAGGCTCTGCTCTCAGCCGGGAATCTGCTTAAGATTCTCTCTCTGGAGCACCTGGGTGGCTCCATCAGGTAAGCATCTACCTTTGGCTCAGGTTATGATCCTCAGGTCCTGGGACTGAGCCCCACATTGGGCACCCTGCTCAGCAGGGAGTTTGCTTCTCCTTCTCCCTCTGCCCCTCCTCCCCACTTGTGCTCTCTCTCTCTCTCTCTCTCTCATTTTCTCTCAAATAAATAAAATCCCCCCCATAAAAAAAAACAAAAAACATTCTCTCTCTCCCCCTGCCCCTCCCCCCTTAAAAAAAAGTTTGATGATTCTGGTATCATATCTGGCACCATGTCATCTAAAATGGACCACTCTTCAGAGACAATAGCATACTTTAAAATTCTGACATTTTCAAAGCACTTTCACATTATTCAATTCACACAACTACATGGAGGGGTAGGCTGTGCCGGGATTCAATAACTTACAAATTATTTTCAAGTGAGTTTCTTCTGTTGTAATATCACCACTGAGCCAAAAAAAAAAAAAGGCAGGTACTATCATTATCTTCACTTAAAATAGGAGAAAATTGAGTACTAAGGAGATATAACAACACCTTGCTGAAACGAATATGATATCCACTGCCCCTGTACTAAAAATGCATGTAAGCTTATTTTAGCCTAAAATTTTAAAATTAAACTGTCGTAAGTTGAATTAAAGAGGGCAAGGATTCTCTTTTCAATTTTTACACTGAAAGTCTAGAAAGTATTATTTCCTAATATCAGTAAAACACACAAATGACAGAACCAAATTATCATCCTAAGAGCTTTTATTTCAGTTGACTATTTTCTGTACAATTACAGATAATTAGATTTTGGCTTTAGAATCACTAACTAAAATGTGTCTATTTAATTAAGCCTGAAACAAGAATCTACAAAGTACTTCTGGCATTAAAGAAAATAATATCAAACCTTCCAAATGAGAAGCAGACAAGAAGAGAAATAGAAACAATGCTTACTTTAGTAAATATAGCTCCCAAATACTCATACCATTCGTAAGAATTACTAATTATTTTGAAAATACCAAACCACAATTTTTATACTATTTTTCATAAATGTGTTATAAAAACTCCAACATTTTATACAATCTGATGAAATGTCAGCAAACATAAATCACTTATTTTTTTCAGAAAAATATGCAAGTGCCTTTGATGTGCAAGCCAGTGGGCCAGGTGCTCTGAAGATAAGCAAATCCTGGTCTTGTTCTTCAAGGAGCTGCTGTACATATAAGAGAAACTTTATGCAAAATGCTAAGTGATTACAATTACAAGAAAAGTGTCCTATGAAAAGCAAAGATAAGAAATTTCCAACGTCATAAGACTTCCAAGCTGAGGTATGATGTCAAGTTTCATGGAGAAATTTTCATTCTGTAGAAGGAAATGTTGCATAAATTGCCCAAGAATATTCAGGAAGCAGTATATGATTATAAATACTTCCACCTCTGAAAAAGATGAAGTAGATGCACTTGTCCCTATTTCTATCAGTAAGTACAACTAAAATCCCAGCTAATTATATATAAAACAAACATAAAAAGACTCTCAAAGGTGGAAAGAAGAAAGTAGCCTGGCTAATGAACCTGGGACCCAAAGAAGTAAATGCTGGTGACTTCCTTGGTTTTCTCAAATTCTGATGAGTTCCTCGGACTTCTTTTTGTCTTATGTCTTATGTATCTCAGACATGGAACCAAAGAAGGTGTAACTCGAAACTCCAAAGTTATAGACAAAATAAAAGTTTCAATAAAAGTTTCTTCTCTCTAGCCAAAAAAATGTAAAAGGGGACAGCCTACAAACACACACAAGAACCAGGCAATAAACTTCCTACTCCAGTCAAGGACAGCAGAAACAAACTGTCCCACCCCAAATCATGCCAGCAAACGTCTAGTGAGTAGCCTAACCTCTATCTTCACCAAGCTATAATGAAGTAGCCCAACCCCTGCAACGTGGTAGCATCGGAGAAGGACCTGTCTCCCCAGTGATGAGTGACGATCTCTCCCCAAACATCAGTGGAGACTTGTGGGGAGGCTGAACTTACTCCCCACCAGCAGTAATGAGAGCTTTGCCAACTCCCACTTGTAATGCTGTCACCTATGGCCCAGCAGAGAGACAAGATGTTCACCACTGCCTGGAGATAAACGGCCACACATACCCCACACCTTAAGTGATGTCAGGCTGAGTAGATAGTGAAACTTCCCATACCTGTTCAGCAGTAATGAGAAGTCCCCCTTCCCCTAGAGTGGCAAAGGAGGTCTAGTGGGGACTGGTACTTCTACTGCTGCCTGGCAGTAATCAGGCATTGTCCTCTTATCTTGCCAGAGTAGCTTCAGAGGACACCAGCTAAAATAGCTTAAATAAGACCCAAAGTCTCATAACATAATACCCAAAACATCCAGGTTCAGGTTTCAATTAAAAAAAAAAAAATCATGTATCACAGTAAGAACCATGAGAATTCTCAACCTGAATAAAAAAAGACAATAAAAACCTAAATTGAGACACCAGAGATGTTAGAATTATCTGACAATGATTTTTAAAAGCCATCATTAAAATGCCTCCATGAGTAATTATGAACATACTTCAAACAAATGAAGATAGAAAATATCAGCAAGTAAATAGAAAATTAAAAATATATATTATAGAGAAGAACTAAATGTAGTTTTTTTTTTAAGATTTTATTTATTTGAGAGCACAAGCAGGGGCAGAGGGAGAGGGACAAGCAGACTCCCCGCTGAGCGGAGACCTCCCCCTCAAGGTGGGGCTGGATCCCAGGACCCTGACATCATGACCTGAGCTGAAATCAGATGCTTAACCAACTGAGCCACCCAGGTGCCCCCAAATGTACTTTTTATAACTAACAGAGATGAAACAGATTAAAAAATATCATCAGATCTTCAGGAACTTAGTTGTCTTTGAAATTAAAACAAAACATTGAGGATCCAATTAATAGAATTACTACAGAGAAAATCTACAAGTATATAGAAGAACTCAGCACCATTAACCAACAGGATCCAATCAATATTCATTCTGTACTCTACTAACAACTGTAGAATGCACATTTTTTTTCAAATACCCATGGAACCTATACCAAGATACACTATATTGTCAGCCTTAAAGCAAACCTCAACCATTTTAAAAGAGTAGAAATCATACACAAATACATCATACACATAAATCTTTGACCACAAGGAATCAAACTAGAAATGAATAATAGGTAAATCTCTAAACACTTAAAAACTAACCAGCACACTTGTAAATAACAAGAAGAAGACACAAGCAAAATTATGAAATGCACTGATTTGAATAAAAATGAAATTACTACATACCAAAGTACTAAATGTCACAGGTAAGGCAGTGCTAAGAGGAAATTTATAGCACTAAATGTTTACATGAGGAAAAGAAGAAAAGTATCTAAATAATAACCTAAGCTCCTACCAAAAGAATCTAGAAAAAGAAGAGTAAAAGAAACCCAAATCAAACAGGAGGAAAGACATAAGGAAGAACAGGAATCCATTATATTATAAGCAAAAAATAAGGAACACCTGGTTGCCTCCGTCGGTTAAGCATCTGCCTTCTGCTCAGGTCATGATCCCAGGGTCCTGGGATCGAGCCCCGCATTGGGTTCCGTGCTCCGCAGGAAGCCTGCTTCTCCCTCTCCCACTCCCCCTGCTTGTGTTCCCTCTCTCGCTGTGTCTCTCTCTGTCAAATAAATAAATAAAATCTTTAAAAAAATGTTTAAAAAACAATAATAGAGAAAAAAAAAAACCCTAAAAGTTTGTTCTCTAAAATGATTTATAAAATCGACAAACCTCCACCAAGACTGGAGAGGAGGAGGGAGGACAGAAATTACCAGTATCAGAAACGAAAGGGGTTCAGTACAGGCCATACAGATGCCAAAATAGACTACTATAAACAAATGTAGAAACATAATTTGACAATTTAGATGAACTGTATCTTCTCTTTGGAAAGTACAAACTACCGCAACTCATCTACTATGAACTAATTTGAAGAGCCCCATAACTATTAAAGGCAACAATTATTTATAATTTATAATTTAAAAACTCCAAAAATAAATTACAGCACCAGAAAGCCAAGTATGTGGAATAGCTAAAACACTTTTGAAAAGAATAAAGTGAGAAAAATCAGTCTAGTCAGTTTCAAGACATTATATATCCACTGTAGAGTGTGGGGTGCTGATGTAGGGATGGAAACACAGATCACTGGAATAGTATAAAGAACTTAGAAGTATACCCAAACAAATATGCTTAACTGAATTTAGACACAAGTGCAAAAGAATTTCAATAGTGGAAAGGCAGCTTTTCCAACAAATGACGCTGGAGCAAATAGATATCCATGGGTAAGACAAAAACAAAAACAAAAACCCCTTAACTTTAAATTCCATACTCGACTCAAAATTCAACTCACAGTGAATTATGGACTGAACTGTAAAATATAACAAATCTTTTTGGGAAAATAAAAAATCACAGAAGAAAATCAAAGGGCAAAATCTTCTGGATCTAGGTCTAAACAGACTTGAAACCACAACTGAGATCAATAAGAGGAAAAATTAAGTGCTATTTCATAAATATTTAAAATTTACCCTTGAGTAAGACCCCGTTACGAGAGTGAAAAGAGAAGCTATAGACTGGGAGAAAATATTTGCAAACCATGTATATCACAGAAGACTAGTATCTAGAATAAAACCGTATAAAGAACTCTCAAAACTCCACAATAATAAAAAAAAAAAAATTAACTACAAAATGCACAGAAGATCTAAAGGGACATTTCACCAATGAGGATATACAGATGGCAAATAAACACATGAAAAAAAATACTCAACATATTAAGCCATTAAGGAAACACAAATTAAAAGCACAATGGGAAATCCCCACACATCTATCAGAGTGAATACTTTTTTTTAAAAAAATAAAATTTAACAACACAAAGGAAAGGATATGGAGAAATTAGGTCACTAATACTTTGGTGGTGAAAAGGTAAAACAGTACAACTGCTCTGCAAAACCTGTTTGGCAGTTCCCTTGAAAATCAAACATGCTATTACCATACAACCCACCAACTGCATTCCTGGGCATGTGTCCCAAAGAAATGAAAACTTCTGTTCACACAAAGACTTGTTCACAAATGTTCATAGCATCTGTATCAGTAATAGTCCTAAAACTGGAAAAAACACAGATATCCTTAAACAGATACAGTTAAACAAACTGTGGTACAACTGAATTCTTAAGCCACAAAAAGAGTAAACTACGATTTCAAGCAAAAGTTTGAATGAATCTTCAGAGAATTGTTCTGAGGGACATAGAGGGGGTGGGCAAGCCAAACTCCAAAATTTATATACTATGTCATTCCATTTATACATCATTCTTCAAATAATTTAGAAATGGAGAAGAGATTAGAAGATTGCCAGGAAGGAAGGACTGGGGTATATGGGTGGGTAAGTGAAGACTCTAAAAGAGCAATACAAGGGATCAACGTGAGGATGGAGCCGTTCTGTAACTTAATGTTCTCCATGTCTGTATCCTGGTCATGGAATTGTACAATAGTTTTGTGAGATGTTACCATTGGACAAACTTGGTCAAGGTATGTGGGAATCCTCTTTATTACTTCTGCATATAGATCTGCAATTATCTCAAAGTAAAAAATCTTTAATAAATCCATAAAATGTATTTTGAAGCCAATAATGAAGTTAACTGTGATTCCAAAATCAAAATGTCCAAGATCTTCTCTTAATGACAAGCTTTAAACTTTAATTATTGAACCCGGAAGAGGATTTGCAGATCCATTCATTATTTAATTATATATTCAACACACAGTTCTTGAGTGTTATTTCAATATGCTTGGCACTGTTCTGTATTCTCATGATAGAACCATGCACAGGGCAGATAAAGTCTGTGATGCCAAGAAATTACACTTAAATTGGGAAACTAATCAAATCAACAAGGTGATTGTAAATAATAGTGAGAAGAACAAAGAAAGTAAAATAGGATGATGGTGTGATAGTATTGGATGGGGACAGTTAAGACAGACTACTTTTAGGTAAGTCATCAGATAATGTCTCTCTGGAAACACAAAGGATTGAACCATTTGAAGTTCAAGGAAAAGAGCTTTTCCAGGAAAGGCAAAATGTAACATAAAGACCTTAATCAGGAACAACATTCATGCATTTGAGGAATACAAAGATCACTGTGGCAAAAGTAAATGAAATTAATAGACGATGCCATCTTAGAAATAGGCAAGGGCTGACTCATGTAGAGTGCTATTTCATAGACTAAGTGGTGTGAATTTTACTACCAGTGATGATGAAAAGCCTTTTTTTGTGTGTGTGTGTTGGGTAGTTATGGGAGGAAATGAAATGCTATGCTTTAAATATTTCAAAATATGTAATGGATTGTAGGTGAGTCAAGAGTAGAAGTAAGATCTGCTAAAATATATTGTAGAAGTCCAAGAAAGGGATGATGATGGTTTGGATTATGGTGGGAGAGATTGTAGACATAAAAGGAAGTTGATTAAATATAGGTTTTCGAGAATAGACAGGATTTACAGAAGATTGAGTAGACTGGATGGGGTTGGGGGAGGGGAGAAAAAGGAATGGAGGATAATTTCCTGACTTTTGTTTAGACAACTGTATGATCTAGTTAAAGAAATTAGAACATCAAAGATGTAGTTAACTGATACATTTATTCAACAAACATGTATAATGATGTATTGGGCCCATCACATGGTAAGTGCTATATTACTGGACAAAAAGTGAGTTTAAAAAGGGAAACAGGCTGATAACAACATGGACAATAGAGGTAAATAGGACATACACAGAGCAGGCAATTTTCTCTGCCAGGGAGATTAGGAATAACCTCTTTTATTGAGGAAATGTTTTTACTGGGTACTTAGGATACACAGAGGTTTCACATATGGAGAGGGGGCAGTTTTGGAAGTTTCTCCAGTGAGAAAAGAAATGCAAAAAGCAAAGATTTGCTAAATATCTAGTGGCTGAGTCAGAATTTGAAATATCTTTTGAATGATAGTCTTGTGATATTCTAGCATCTTCGTAATTTCTCTTTCCTTCCCTATTTTTTTTTTTTAATTTTTAAACACTTCATTTTTCTCTCCCTTTCTCAAGTCCTTAAGTCAGAAATACTTATTGTTCAGATTATCTATATTTGGATTTATTTTTCAAAGTAATGTATATTCAGCTAATTCTACACTTTTGTTGCTTCCTCTCCCATATGCATTTCAAATTCAACATGCCCAGGTCCTATTTCTGGACTCAGCAGTGACAAAATTTTCCTCATTCCAAGCCTGAATAAATGAAAAAAGGCAAAAGTGGTAAGCTTTTAAATTTAACTATACATATTCATTCTTTTATTCTATTATGGCTGGGTTTTTTATTTGCTTTTATGGTTTTAAAATTACTCTTTTAGTAGTTTTTTAACAGATTAGAGAAAGAGAGGGAGAGAGAACAAGGGGTGTGTGTTTTAGTATACTTTCCGGGCCAAATCAGAAATCATGACCTTTATGTCATGCTGAACTTGCCCCTTTCCTATAGGTTTATCTGAAATTTCATTTGTTCTGGGAATCCAAAGGTCAGGGAAACACTATTGAGAGTGCAAACAGAATTGCTATCCAAGTAGCTGTTACAATGTTAAAAGAGAGAGAGGTCTCCAGGTAGGCCTCTGGAAGGAGACAGATGGCTGCTGAAGAAGATTCTCTTCTGTTAATATTCATAATGTGGTCCTAGAGTACAAATGGCATTAATACTTTCTCCTGTGAATTCTTCAAAAAAGATGCTTCAACTGCTTATTTGTTAAGGACTACAAACACTAGGATCACTACTTTTCCCTAACTTAATAGGAAGCCAAGATAAACTTAAAGAATTTAAAAAGTAAGTAGATTTCTACTGGAGAAAGGAACAGGTGCATCTCACTGAAGAAAATTAAAGAAATAAGCCCGATGTACAGGTTTTCTATCCTTTACAGAATATACCATGAAATGCCATGATAATCTGTTTGTACAGAGGAAATTAAATATAACTAATTACATAAAGAAAAATGGATACAGTGTTGAAGGATAGTCTTATCCAATTGGAATGTTTCTATCTGGAAGAATAGATATGAATCAAATATTTACCTATTTATAGATGTATTGCTGACCATCAATTCTCTTTGAAAGGAGAATGAAGCTAGCCTCATTCACAAAATTGCAGCAGTGTGTGAGCAAAGTTGAGATCTATATACATGGTCTGACTCAGGGCTACTTTTATATCCTTTATCTCCTAGGATTATCTTAATATTCCCGCCACCTGAAGTGTTTGCTACTTCCTAGATAATGCCATTATCCTATGAGAGCCAGAACATTTAAGTAACAGTTATGTCTCCGTGCATTCACTTTCTTATTTGTAAAATACTAATGAATGTGGCCACTTCATCTTGTCTTCCTATGAGGATTAAAAGGTTAATTCTTATATGACACTTAGAAATAAGCACGACAAATGATAAGTGCTCAATACATGCTAGATATAATGGTGATGACTGACCATGAAGAAAAACATATTCATATTTTTATAATCCTATTTTTATTTTCTAGTAAGAGCCTGCATTTCTACCATAGTTCTCTACTTGATACTTGATAAACTCCTACTCAACTTTTCTTTGCTATAATCTAACAAACCTTGACTGAGCACACCCCTATCTCTTAAGGCAAGTCACATTGCAACACTAATGTTTACATCTCCATTAATGTAACAAAACATTTACATATTATATATCTGTATGTATAAATAATGGGGGTAAAACAGTACTTACCTCACTGGATTTTCTGAAGATAAAATGGGTTAGATAAGTAAATTCCTTTGTATAGTGCATTATGAAAGTGTTAATTTTTATTATTATTTCCCTCCCTTAAACTTTGAGTTCCTTAGGGGTGAAGATTGGCATCATTATATTCCCAGTAGCTAGCACAACCTTGGCACATAGTAAGGGTTGAAAATTTCTGAACGAAGGATTCAAATGTTTTAATTTCACAAGATTTAGAAATATAAGACAAATGAAAATCACATATTTTAATTCATATAGCAAAAAAAAAAGAAAAGTTGTGTCAAATAAGGGATATTGACAAAATCCAAGACATCAAAGTCATCACATAGGTATAACCTCAATGTATCCATATTAGGGGGAAAAAAACATGAATCCTAAATCTCAATAGCATTATCAAAAGTTCTTTTTTGCATTGTGCTGTTTTTCAGCTACTCCAGAAACTTCAATTCATGAGCTCCATGAATATGGGAGTGTAGGATGTAGCTCCTAAGTGGAACCAACTTCTAGAACATAATTAGAATCAGTGAATTTTGTGTGCATATATGTTCTTGAATATCCTTTTAAGCTACCATAAATAAATGCTTCCATGTAGGTCAAGGATGCCTGGATAGATTGCTTCAGTAATTTATTCTTTCACTCATTCAACAAATATTTACTTATTCTCAATGTTATCTACACACAGTTTCCTTATGTACAGCAAAGCATGACCAGGTATAAAGGCCATTTGAAATTTCACTTTATTTTGAATTAAGCACTCTTTAAATATTCATTATTCTTAATATCATCATATCCCAATCACCTAGCACACTGACTGGCCCATGACAAGTGTTCTGTAAATGGTTCCAGAACTGGGCAGAACTCTTTACATAGTAAACAGCAGCTACAGAATTTTTAATGAAAGTGGGATACTGTACCCCAGAGTAGGTCTTATGTCCAACAAGCTTTTTAAAGATAGATACTGACAAGATACACTTTTTTTTAAGTACAAATGAGTATGTGTCTATATACTATGGACTCCTTCCACAGGCCACAATCCCTTACATGCTTCTGTCTGGTCTGTATCCCATTTTATCTGCTTTCCAGTTTTATAATTTATTCCTGCTCTATTTATCAAAGTTCCCAATCTTCACCAGAAAGCTCTTTCTCTCTCTCTCTCTCTCTCTCTCTATATATATATATATATATATACAGTCAGCCTTTCTAAGATGCCCTGAAGTTCCTGGAAGTGGACTGCTAACCACCTTAACTTGCTCCTGGTACAGCAAATTCTTGATGGCCTCTCAATTGCCTTAGAGCAACAGATCAGGACTAAAAATGGAGTTTGAGTTCTCCAAAAACCAGAAGCTGATCAATACCTCTTTGGGCAGTATGTCACCTTATGCAGAGACACAACATCCAATCAGCTCTAGTCACACTCTGCTGTCTTGTAAAGGTTCAACCTGAATTCCTCATGTGTCACCTTCCCAGTAATGGCAAGTGTTACAGAGAGAGGATTCTGCACAGACCATTGGCCTCTACCCAGTTGAAAGCCCCATCACTCATGTTGGCCAAGCTGAGTTCTCAGTGCTAAGAAAGACAGCCTGTCCCTCTCAGGAATGCAAAGACACTAGGCTGGATATGTGAAGCCAGTTGCAGCATCTTGAATAATCTCAGGGGTTTTATCTGTCTTTAAGGTCATACAGAGAGAGCTTTGTAGATACTCTCTCCATAAGAAGGAGATAAGACTTCTCTTAACATACACCTGATGCTCACCAGAGCTGACCACAACCCAAAACCCAACCCACAAAACCCCAGAAAATGAAATGGCTTTGATCTGAGGTCTCCGCACAATCTCAACTCCCAAAATGCATTTATTCATCCTTACTACACTATTAAGATTTCCTCCCATTTGGGCTTAAAGAAAGTAATTGTTGAAGTGCTACAACATGGATTACCTATCAGATATACGAGAACAGAAAACAATACTATGGCTTTCAAGAAATAAACAAAGCTGCTTGTCTGTGTTACGAAGGGGTAAACTGTCTTCAGTTTTAGGTTTTGCTTTTATACTTGCTCCTCAATCCTGCATATTTTCAGCATTTGATGTCCTGGAATCCTCTTGTGTTTGATTCCTGTTCCCAGGCTTCAGAGTCTTCTTGATCTAGAAACAGTGTTTATCACTGTGTGTCTAATCCCCAGGATAGGAGTTGCATTTGCTCTGGCTCATCCCATCCAGGCAGTTTCTGTCAGCCCCAGTTTGAACTTCCTGGTGCCCTGGGCTCAGTCTCCCTCTGAACTTCTCTCGAGGAATGGGTCATAAACCATGGAAGGTGAGAGATGAAGGGATGGCGAGTTCTGGGACATCCATGCATGCCAACCAAGGGATGAAACTGCACTAGGAAACCAAGTATTTTTACCACAGGAAGTTGTCACATATGTGGTTTCATAGACACCTGCCAATAACTGAGGTATTTTTATAGGCTCATTTTTTTTTTTTTTTAAAGATTTTATTTATTTATTTGACAGAGAGAGACACAGCGAGAGCGGGAACACAAGCAGGGGGAGTGGGAGAGGGAGAAGCAGGCTTCCCGCTGAGCAGGGAGCCCGACGTGGGACTCGATCCCAGGACCTTGGGATCATGACCTGAGCCGAAGGCAGTCGCCCAACCAACTGAGCCACCCAGGTGCCCCTATAGGCTCATTTTACACAGGAGAAAACAACCTTAAAGGAGCTTCAGTAAGGGGCGCCTGGGTGGCTCAGTTGGTTGGGCAACTGCCTTCAGCTCGGGTCAAGAGCTCAGGGTCCTGGGATCGAGCCCCGCGTCGGGCTCCCTGCTCAGCGGGAGGCCTGCTTCTCCCTCTCCCACTCCCCCGTCTGTGTTCCCTCTTTCGCAATCTCTCATTCCGTCAGATAAATAAATAAAATCTTAAAAAAAAAAAGCTTAAGTAACTTGCCGTATTTTACACAAATAACAAATAGCTGAGATTATATTCAAACTTAGGCCTTATTTTCACATGCTGGTATTAATCTAGATATTACTGAAGTACAATGCAATATAAATTAATCTTCAACTCAATAAATATGTACTTTACAAGAATTTCAAAGCACATCTCTCATAAATATTAAAACATTTAAATAAAATTTAATATTTTATACTTAAGTATGTTTATGTAAGTCTGTATATATGTGTATCGTGTGTATATATATATAGCATATTGATTATATATTTATGTTCATTTTATATCTGTTGTTACATTATAGAAGAGTCAGAACCAGAGCAATTCTTGGAGATTTAGTTCAATCTTCTTGTAGAAGACAAATGAGTCTCAGAGAAGTAATTTTCTAAGTGTATTCAACTAATTAAGAGTCATAACTGACTTTAAGCCAGGAATTTGTAACTCAATTTCTCTTTCTAGTATAGCAGGAATATCGTTCATTTATTTGAGTCTTAGGATAATCTTACAAATGGTTCCAGCAAGCTAATAGCAACATTTTACACACAGGAAAATAGGTCAAGATGGGAACAATCCTATCCTTGCCACCAACTTCAGGATCATGTAGCTCAGTAAGGTCAAGGATGGGACTGAAGCTGGCTCTCTCCTCTCCTTATCCAGTGTCCTTATATGAGAAAAATATATATATTGCTTTAAATTTTTAGAATGGAAAACAATATCAAATAGTTAAAAGATAGAATGGTGTGCCTTATAAAAATTAAATTCCCTTTATGAGATTAAAAAAGAGAGAGCAAGAGACCCCTGATATTGGGCAACCTGGTTTTAAAGATAACATTAGTTTTATTACATTGGATTAACTGATTTGACTTTTAGTTTTTATGAATTGTTTTAAAATTCAAATTTCTGTAAAGTATGAAAGTGAATTCTCACTCACCATATAGCAACCGCTCTAATTAAACAGAATTGCGGGTATTCACACCTGTTGATGTATGACCTTTCCAAGCACCTTTGTTACACAATATATTTGTTATATATTTCCACTAAAATCTAAAGATGTCATTTAAAGAGAGTGACTTACCATGTTATGACTGAACTAGCGATCTCTCTAAAACATAATAAGTATCTACTTCCAAGGCCCTGACTATATCAGTGAAGATAATTAAGGGATTGATAAATCTTTACTGAAGTCATGGTACAGTTACTGTGACACTTTCACAGGAGGCAGGAAGCATCCAAGGAGGAAATTTGCTCTGAGCAGCAACAGTGTTTCATGAAAAGGGCAAATGTCATTTTATTAGTGCTCAGTTTTAGGAATAAATCGATGTGTGCGTATAGTACGACTCCAATCAAAGACAACAAGGGTGTGGAAAGGGAAGGAGACCAGAAATGATACACCAATTAGATTTTAGGATTTCTGCTAGGCACCAAATAGATCATTTTACTTAAAACTCACAGTATTAGTGAGAGGAAAATGTCATTATTTACATTTTGCAGAGACAGGTAATAAAAGTTAAGTAAATTACCCAAATATCTTATGCCCAGCTTGAGATGAAGGTGAAATTCAAGTTCTACCTGACTCCAAATCCCACAAATTACATCTTCTAAAAATCAATCATGTGGATCCCTGAAGCCTCTAAAAAGGTAAGCTTAGGCCTACAAAATGCCATAATCTTTTTTTAATTTTATTTATTTATTTGAGAGAGAGAGAGAGAACAAGAGCAGCAGGGAGAGGGAGAAGCAGGCTCCCCGCCGAACAGGGAGTCCGATGTGGGGCTCGAACCGAGGACCCTGAGATCATGACCTGAGCCAAAGGCAGATGCTTAACCAACTGAGCCACCCAGGTACCCCAAAATGACATAGTCTTTTCTCTCTGACATAATTTTTAGTGTTTTCTTTCTTTTTGGTTGTTGACTGGGCCAGAAACAGAATTTTAGGAAAGAATGCCTCAGAGTATGGGACACGTTAGTCTTTTGAATAACATAAAAAGCAAGTGATAAACGTAGGACTCAGTGTGTTTATAATCCTAGTTAGATAAACGGAATTGCAGGGATGTCAGGTAAATATTCGTACTTCCTAAAACCACACACACACACACACACACATTGCACAGAGCAAACATCCAAAACCATGTCTTAATTTCTACTAAAATCTATCCTTTCCAGTTAATTAAGTCATTGCTAGTTATTGTGTATTTGCAAACACCTCTAACAAATGAGTCATATAATACCTGTTCAAGCATTAGATTTTTAGATTTAATGGCTACACATTTGCTTTAGTATCCCAAGAGGATCAATATCCAGGAAACTAAAAGAATAGTCAGCAGAAACAGAATGGATCAAGGAAATGCATGATGCTTACATGAACCTACAGGAGAATACATTTTAATAAAAACTATATTGTCTTTATAGCTTATAAAAATTTGTACTTTGCCAATCTAGATACCAAGATGTCACTATGCTGTATGGCTTAAGAAATGAACGACCCCTTAAGGTCTTAGACTTTTGACCATTTATAGACCATTATGTTGCCCAACTCATTAATAAGCTTGAGATCAGATGAGAGAACAATGAATTTTAGAATGGAAAAGCAAGGGGCGCCTGGGTAGCTCAGTCGTTAAGCATCTGCCTTTGGCTCAGGTCATGGTCCCGGGGTCCAGGGATTGAGCTCCGCATTGGGCTCCCTGCTCAGTGGGAAATCTGCTTCTCCCTCTCCCACTCCCCCTGCTTGTGTTCTCTCTCTCTGTCAAATAAATAAATAAATAAATAAATAAATAAATAAATAAATCGATCGATCGATCGATAGATAGAATGGAAAAGCAAATGGAAAGGGGCCAGCATCTTATTCCTTCTACTTACTGGGTAAATTTAGGTAAATGCTTATTAGTGTCTTTTGAGCCTCTATTTCCTTTCCTGTAAAATTGGGAACCTGAGTGTCTCTTACATTGTCTCTTATTAATCTCTTGGTTAAACCATCTCCCTCAGTTGTTAGACCCAGTCATTAGCTTTGGCTACCTGCCAGCTGATTGCTCCACTGTTTTTCACTCTTCCCTGGGGCATAAACTGAGTCATCCAGTTAAACCTGGCCCCCCTTGGAGCGGTAATCTTTTAATGCCACTTTGTGAGTTTTGTTGTGATCTCAGGAGGCATCTTTTTAGCTTGCTTTTCCCCCGTTTTCTGGTAAATTTCTAGCTGGTTTACAAGCTTAGCTTGTGGCTCTCAAAGGTGCTCCATCCTCCTCTTAATTGCTACAATCTAAATTGTTTCCCAGGGCATTCTTGAACTTCCCCCACACTGTTCCAAAAAAAAAAAAAAAAAGCAGCTCGCTGTTCTTACAGACTGCAGATTTGGCAAACTGTCTGTGCCCCCTGCTGTAGAGCTAGAATGAGGGCCCCACTGCTCTCTGGGTGATGCCTTCTTCACAAGCAGGCACTGGGCTGGGGCAGTATCTCCCCCCTTTTTAAGCTTACTTATCTTGGAACTACTACCCTACTAGGTGGGTTGGACAAGGATGACTGTGGCCCCAGTCTTCTAAGCCTGCCACACCTAGGATAAATCTTCGACCCTAGAAAATTGGGGCTGGTGGAGGAAAAGAGCCCTGGAACTCTCATGCTGTTGCCTGGGTTAGAGACTCTGCTGCAATGTGGAGCCAGCCGCCTTCTCCTCCAGAGTGTGTTTTCTAGTGCTTGACTGTGATCTGGGGAGAGAGGAGGTCTGTGTTCCTGTCTGCACCCACCCCAAGTGGCATTTTGGTCACACTGAGCTGAGAGATCATGGCTCAAATGCCAGGGACTCTCAGTGTTCTCCATGACAGTTAGTAGGTATACCTCAATAAATGGTTACTTTCTGTATGCTCTTACAACAATTCCCAGAAATTTACAAAAAAAGAAATTCATCACTTTCACCAGTTATGGTTGCTTCCCTGGGGAGTGGATTTGTAGGGTTCCTCACACTACCATTTCTGAAGTCATTTCTATCTTATATTTCTAAAATATTCTCCTTTATCACGTATGGAAGACTTCTCACTACAGCAGCAAACACCACAAAATATCTTTAATCTTAGTGTTTGGTCAGAGGACCCCTATACATATATTGGAAAAGTATGATTCCAAAAAATGTTTTACCACTTTTCAAAAAAACTTCTATTCCATACCTAATTATTTGTAAGAGTATGAAAGGCTTCTTTGGGTTTAAGTCTATAGCTTTTTATTAGTTTGAATCATTAGAACATGTGGTTTTACGAAAGGGCACAGAAGAAAAGACCCAAATTAAGTGTGTGTGTGTGGGTGGGTGGGTGGGTGGGTGTGTGTTGTGAAAGGTGAAATAAAATGGAGTTACTTATGTCAAGAAGTTTGAAAATGGAGCTGGGAGGCTAGTAAGGAGGTGGGTCTTAATGCAAGTCCTCATGGGGTGGGACTGTGAACTTTTGAACCAGGGCAAATCACAAACAGTCCAAGGACTCTGCACAAACCCCTGCAACTTGCTATGGTAATAGACTTCTGATCAGTGACAGCCTTAGCAACCAATTATGTTTAGCAAAGATGAGTTTTCTGCCACCAGCACCATTCAAAATTCTTTGTAAACAACACATACAAGTATTCCTTTTTTGTCTTTAGAAACCCCTGGTTTTTGAGATCTTATCACCTGCAACAATATGAATAAACCCTAGAGAGTATTATGCTAAGTGGAATAATTTAGATGGTGAAAGACAAATACCGCATGATTTCGCTTACATGTGGAATCCAAAAAAGGAACAAAGAAACAAAGAAACCAAAAAACAGACTCTTAAACACAGAGAACAAGCTGGTGGTTGGCTAGAGCAAAGGTGGTTAGGGGCATGGGTGAAACAGATAAAGGGGATTCAGAGGTATAAACTTCCAGTTATGAAAGAAGTCACAGAGATGTAAAATACAGCACAGGAAATATAGTCAATAATACTGAAATAATGCTGTATGGTGACAAACAATGACTATACTGAATAATGTATAGAATTGCTGAATCAATATGGTATGTACTTGAAACTAGCATAACATTGTATGTTAATTATACTTCAATTTTAAAAAGGCCATGAGCAATTAAAATATATATTTTGATATATGTATATATGTATTTATACGTGTATATATTTATATGATATCTATATTATATAATATGTATCAGCCCTCTTGGAACAGAAAGAGGACTTTAGGAAAAAACTAAGAAAATCTTAGTAAAATTTGGGCTTTAGTCAATAAAACCTAAACAAAAGAAACCTGATGGCTTTTGTTTCCTAATGCTACCCGAATCAGTGCTCCCAAAATTGCCATTCTAAAAGCCCAAATAAACGCTTTTGTTTTATTTCAGTTCTGCCTCTTTTCTCAGTGGGCATTTCATACGTGTCAGCAGGTTTATTTACGCAGACTTCTCACCTCAGGTACTTTTCCCCTGGTAAAATGTACAATCCCAACTCCTGAAACTGCTCCTTAGAAAATCTGTTTGTGCCATAATTTGTAAAATTTTTAGTCTCCTCACTCTTCTTATATCTTTTTGAACATATACACAAAATTTTAGTAAATGCAATATTCTTTTTTGTTCTTTGTTGCATTTTGCTTCTGTTCTTTTGTTGCATTTTGATTTTACCAGATTCATCAAGTCAACTCAAAATAATTTGCTAAACTCTTGAAGCATTGCAGAAATTATGAGTTTTATGAAAAACCACTTAATTTCTACACCATATAATTCTGTAGTGTCTGATGATACTCTGTTTTTATATTGTGGAACTCTACTCACATCATGCTAAATTGGCAATTAATTCTGTGAATTCAGCAAGTTGGGGCAGAGGGGATGGGAGCTGTGAATCCTTTGATTTGCTGTTTTGTACCCTAGCAAGTTGATGACACTAGAAATTAAAATAGAGATGATAGATATAAAGTGATAGATGACTATATAGATATATCCGAAGCAATTAAACAAATATATGCTCATTACTATTCTGAGGAAACTAATATCCCATCAAAGAGAATACCCATCCTCTATTTTTTTTTTCTTTTTTTCCCCAAGCCTTAATTTAAATTTCAGTTAGTTAACAGAGTGTAGTATTAGTTTCTGGTGTAGAAGTGATTCATCACTTACATACCACACCCAGTGCTCATCACAACGAGTGCCCTCCTTAATACCCGTCACCCACTGAACCCATCTCTCCCCCGCCTAAAGCAACCCTCAGTTTGTTCTGTATATGTTATAAGAGTCTGTTTTCTGGTTTGCCTCTTCTCCCTTCCCCCCCTCCCCTCATGTTCATCTGTGTTGTTTCTGAAATTCCACATATGAGTGAAATCATACGGTATTTGTCTTTCTCTGACTACTGACTTATTTGGCTTCGCATAATACTGTCTAGCTCCATCCACACTGCAAAAGCCAGATTTCATTCTTTTTTATGGGTAATATTCTATTGTATGTGTATATATATGTATATATATATACATATATATACACACACACCACTTCTTTATCCATTCATCAGATGATGAACATTTGGGCTCTTTCCACAATTTGGCTATTGTGGATAATGTTGCTACAGATACCAGGGTGCGTGTATCCCTTCGAATTAGTATTTTTGTATCCTTTGGGTAAATACCTAACTAATAGTACAATTGCTGGATTGTAGAGTAGTTCTATATTTACCTTCTGAGGACCCTCCATACTGTTTTCCAGAGTGGCTGCACCAGCTTGCATTCCCACCAACAGTGTAGGAGAGTTCCCCTTTCTCTTCATCCTTGCCAATACCTGTTGTTTCCTGTGTTGTTAATTTTAGCCATTCTGACAGGTGTGAGGTGGTATCTCACTGTAGTTTGCATTTGTATTTCCCTGATGATGAGTGATGTTGAGCATCTTTTCTTGTGTCTGTTGGCCATATGTATATCTTCTTTGGAAAAAAAAAAAAGTCTTTTCACGTATTCTTCCCATTTTTTAATTGGATTGTTTTTTGGATGTTGAGTTCTATAAATTTTGTATATATTTTGGATACTAACCCTTTTTCAGATTTGTCACTTGAAATGGATAAATTCCTAGAAACACATAAACTACCAAAACTGAAACAGGAAGAAATAGAAAACTCAGACTGATAACCAACAAGGAAATCAAATTGGTAATCAAAAATCTCCCAACAAACAAAGGTCCAGGACCAGACAGCTTCACAGAGGAATTTTACCAAACATTTAAAGAGTTAATACCTATTCTTCTCAAACTATTCAAAAAAATAGAAATGGAAGGAAAACTTCCAAACTCATTCTATGAAGGCAGCATTACCCTGATTCCAAAACCAGACAAAGACTCCACTAAAAAAGAGAACTATAGGCCAATGAACATGGATGTAAGAATTCTCAACAAAATACTAGCAAATCAAATCCAACAGTACATTAAAAGAATCATTCACCACAATCAATTATTCCTGGGTTGCAAGGGTGGTTCAATATCCACAAATCCATATTTGAATTCTTAAGAGGTATTTCAAAACATAAGGAGAGAGGATATCAGGATACCATCTTTACTGCTTTATAGAAATTCACTGAGAAATTTTCTTTAAAAAGGTGAAACTTTAAAGGATTTTTTATACCCCAAATAATAAACCCTCAAAAGTTTGGTCTAATAAAGTCAATGTTTTCAGAAATAATTATGATTCTTTGTTTTATTTAATCTCTTGAGCTAAATTAGAGACAGCATTTACTTATAAAAAGAAGTTTCTTACTATAAAATGGTTCAGATTAATATCCACATCATAATGTTCTAAGACTCAGCATGGTCCTGTCATGTTGATGCCAGTCTATATGAAACATAATTTCAAAGTCTTTATTATCAGTCAGAACTCAGCGGGAAAGCTTTAGAAAGGAAAGGCCTCATTTCTACTTCATACCAGTGCTGAATTTACAGGCTGGTCTTTGGGGTGGTTATAATAAATATCTCCAGTCCTCTTTTGACAGATCTCCAGCTTGATCAGGATGAAATTTCAATTGATTACCCAACCCCCCACCAGAAAAAGGTAAGAGCTCCCTTAAATATTAGACATAGCACACAGTCAAACTGGAGATTGCCTCTACCAAATCATAGTGGGCACTTGGAGAAGATGTATCTAAAGTTTAGTGCATGGACTTCTTAAAAAAGTCAAATAAATGAACATTCTCAAGACTATCTGAGAAGTATGCCAGGTTATTACTTGTCTACATTAATTTTATTACTTTGAGAAAACTAAAATACTGCACACTTAAATATGTTGCTAAGGTCAAACAAATGATAAATAGCTGAGCTAAAATTGGAACTCAGTTTGGTCAGTGTCACAGACAATGCTGTTAACCTGTGTTGGCTCTCTATGCCACTATTTTATTTCCAATGTCTTCATTTTCCTGATAGAATGTTATGTAATTCCTATTTCTGTATTCCTATAGGAAACAAAAAATTCATTCTAGAAGGCTAAAAGGTATTTTAATGTTACCGCTAGTTTATTTTTGTTTATAGTTTGAAACTCTCAGTTCAGGAATAATAATAGGCAGCACTTCTATATTGGTAAGCATTGTTTTAGCACATCCCCCTTGGTAATGTTATATTTTTAATAATTATCTATTGAGTGAATTAATTTATCCATCAGAGAGTAATGAGAGTAATACATGCAGCCTGCAATGAAAGATGAAAGATAAAAAAATTATGCCTTCAAGAACCTCATACTTTCGGAGAAAAAGGACCACAGCATTAAGACAGGGTAGAAAATTCTAAGTATCATGAGGCATTGCATGTTGGCGAAGGTCAGAGGGTGGAGTGACACTCCTCATTTCATTTAATACTGTGCTGGAAGAAAAGCTAAACTCACATGTTTATTGCATTGTAATTTATACAGAATAATCTCAAAATCTATCCCCCCCACAATTAATTAAATGTCCTTTAAATCTCACCTTAAAAATGGTGAGACTCAGGCCTAGAAAAGTTATGTAATATTGTAATGTGCCTGATATCACCAACTTAAAAGAAATCCCAAGTTTACAAACCCTGTAGTCCTGTATATTTTCCGCTTACTGTCTCATTGGAAGCTTTTATAGAAAATATGAAAGTAAGTTCACTTGGATAATTGAAGCAATAAATATCCACAGCTACATTTAAGAGAGTATTTTGTGACCCATGACAATTTATTAGATTAATGGAGATGCAGAATGCATGGTTACATAAGAGTTATACATTATAAATGTACATATCTATACATAACTATATATTTAATTTTTTTCCCTTTTAACTCTCTACACACTTTACAAAATACTTCTTTTGAAGAAGAGCATGGGTCATGTGAAGAACTATGTCCTATATTTCCAGATGCACATAATTGCTCCTCATTCACAATGTTACAGTATCTATGACATATTTCTGCCTTTCACGTGGATGATATTCAAATATCCCCAAAGAACATTAACATTTTTGAGGGCTTAGATAAAGATTCCTTTGACAGGTAAGCTAACGAACCAAATCCTCTCCTAGAAAATTGTCCTCCCTTCAAAAACTGAGAGTCAAGCTGAGACTTTTCGGGTCACTCAGAATAACTCTCAGAATCATACACTGGGGGCTGGGCAAAGTGGGATGGGAAGACCTCACCTCCTAAAAACTCTGTCTTAGAATTTCATATTGGAGAGCTCAGGCCCTTACGCTTTCCTAAAAGAGCCTATAGTCTAATAGCTTTGGAACTGGATATACAGCTTTTTATACAATGTTAGGAAGTGAATGTACTATAACCATATTAAAAATGGCACAAAAACAGAGAAGTAAATTTCACTTTAGAAATTGGGAAATTACAGCAGTGTATAACTGTAGCACACCTAGATATTCTGCCCATGCTATACATTTTTAAATAAATATCTTTAGATAATTTTGCCCTTGATAGTCATTCTACATAAAATAATACATTTTATCCTTTGTGAAATAAGAAACTTTCACCCTCTTTATTCTCACTTCACTTCTCCCCTCAAGGAATGAAGAGAGACTTATCTGAAAGGGAGTCATTCATATTGGTGGGCGAATTTGTGATTAGAGGAAATGTGAGAGAGCCTGGCTATGGATATACATCCAAGACATCTTTTCAGCTCAGAATTCTCAATAGTAAAGCTGATATTTTTATTTCCTGCTTGTATTTTTAAATTGATTCAGAGTAGGGGGAATTTAAAGCCTGTAATTATCACCCTCAAAATTCAACACACAAAATCAGCCATGAAGTACTTGAGAGACAAAATCTCCTTTCTGAATTCTAAATATGAATTTTCCAATAGAAAAATGCCCACATCGCATTTCAATATATTTAGATTTAGGTCCACTTTTAACTTTATTTAAAAAATCATATGTCAATAGTACCTGTACTTCTTTTTCCTATATCTGTAGAGATACAGATTTTATCTGTGTTTATTTGTGAGAATCTGTCTGCACAATCTTACATTGCTGTCATGGTCAAGAATTGAATATATTTTGTGAAATCCCAGGGATTTCAAGAAATTTCAAGTGTGTTTTGTTATTGGTAATTGCTAACAGTAATGAAACTCATTTCATTATTGCTCAAAATATTCAGGGAAACACAATTGATACATTTTTTTTTAATGGTAACAAAATTTACTGGGTAGAGAAAATTCTAAACAATACATAGGTTAACTGGTAAAATAAGACTTCTCCTATTCAGCTTGCTTAGAAATGTATTTGTTTAAATCAAAACAGATTGAATCTATTAAGGCAGATGGTAAAGAGAAACCAAAGCAGGTGTTAAATTAATTTGTTTGTTTGTTTATTTTTTAAGTAGGCTCCACGCCCAGCACAGAGTCCAACACAGGGCTTGAACTCAGAACCATGAGATCAAGACCTGAGCCAAAATCCAAAGTCAGATGCTCAAGTGACTGAGCCACGCAGGCGCCCCCAGGTGGTAAATTAATTCAACAAGGAAGCCATTAGACTGAGGGGTTTCTATGTAAGCAAACTGAAATCGAAGTCTATAATTGCCTCAAGGCTATGAAACCAAAACTTTAAGAACAGCCAAGCACGAAAACAGCCAACTAGACTTTAAGCAATAGCCAATCATGTAATTTCCCTTCATTGCTTCTGCACTTCATATAAGTCTTTTCTCTGGCTTCTGCACTTCATATAAGTCTTTTCTCTGTCTGCAGAGTGCTCCTAACCACTTCTGGTTCAGCACTGCCTTGATCTGAATCAATTTTTGCCTCAAATAAGCTTAATGTTTAAAAATATATATATATGCCTCAATTTATCCTTTAACACAGTTTTCCCTATCAGGATTATCATATTTATTCCAACTTGACAGAGCTATATTAGTTTTCTATTGCAAATTATCACCAATTTAGTGGCTTAAAACAACACCCATTTATCTCCCAAATCCGTAGATCGCAAATCAGCACCACATAGCTGGAATTTCTGTATAGGGTCTCAAAAGACACACACACACACACACACACACACACGATATTAGTAGGGTACTGTTCCTTTCTGATGTAGCTAGGAAATAATCTGTTTCCAAGACTATTCCAGCTGTTGGCGGAATTCAGTTCCTTGAGTTTGTAGGACTAAGGTCTCCATTTTTTTGATGTATACACCTCTCCATCTTCAAGTCAGCCATGGCATGTTCTCATATTTCAAATTTTTCTGGTTTCCCTTTCCTGCCTTCAGCTGAAAAAAAGCTCTGCATTTAAAGACTCATATAACTGCACTGGGTTCAGCCAAGATAAACCAGGAGAGCGTCCACATTTTCAGATTGAATGATTAGCAATCATAACTGCATCTATAAAGTCCCGCTTGCCAAATAAGATAACATATTCATAAGAGTGACACTGTTGAAGGTCATGGGGGTAAAAATTCTGCCAATAACCTTAATATTACCTTAGACAAAGTATTTCACATCTAGACATGAATTTCCTCGTTGAGCCTAGAAAGTCTACCTTCTTTTTTTTTTTTTAAGATTTTATTTATTTATTTGAGAGAGAGAATGAGATAGAGAGAGAGAGCATGAGAGGGGGGAGGGTCAGAGAGAGAGGCAGACCCCCTGATGAGCAGGGAGCCCAATGCGGGACTCGATCCCGGGACTCCAGGATCATGACCTGAGCCGAAGGCAGTCGCTTAACCAACTGAGCCACCCAGGCGCCCCCCTCTTGGGTTCTTAATCACACCGGATTCTCATTGATTTGTTCCTTCTCTGATCATTTCATTGGACTAAGAGTCTTTTTTTTTTTTTTAAAGATTTTATTTATTTATTTGAGAGAGAGAGAATGAGAGAGAGCGAGTACATGAGAGGGAGGAGGGTCAGAGGGAGAAGCAGACTCCCTGCCGAGCAGGGAGCCCGACCCGGGACTCGATCCCGGGACTCCAGGATCATGACCTGAGCCGAAGGCAGTCGCTTAACCAACTGAGCCACCCAGGCGCCCTCTACCTTCTTTTTTAATAGGTAATGCCTATGCATAGTGTTAGCACACCACCACCACCCTCTGTCCTAATAGAACACTTCCTCAGCACTAGCCAAGGTACACCTTTTACACACATGGTATCATTTAATTGTAAAACTGCAATTAAGTGACCATTATCTTCGTGTCAGATTTGAGCACTGATATTTGGAAAGGTCGATAACTTGCTGAAAAGTACACATCTTCCCAGTGAAACTACTGCAATTTGAACTCAGATCTCTCTGAGCTTTCTTCCATATAATACTAATGAAAGCTTCAAGGGAACTTTCTAAATTATTTTAAACCTCCAATCACCTATTAGTTTTCTCGTCCTTCCATAACAAAGTGCCACAAATTGGGTGGCTTACCACCACAGAAATGAATTCTTTCACCATTCTGAAAGCTAGAAATCTGAAATCAAGGTGTTGGAAAGGTCATGCTTTATCTGCTAGCTCCTGGTGGTTGCCAACAATCCTTGGCTTGCAGCTGCATAATTCCAATCTCTGCTTCTTGTGGTCACATGATCATCTTCCCTGTGTGTCTGTGCACTTCACATGATCTACTCCCAGCCATGTGTATTTTACCTTTATCTCCTATTCTCTTTTTACAAGGACACCAGTCACTGGATTAAGGGCCTACCTTACTCTAGTATAACCTCATCTTAATTTACATTAAGATCTCATTTTCAAATAAGGTCACATTCATAAATACCATGGGTTAGGATCTCAACATATCATCTGGGGGGATACTGCACAGCTGATGTCTTTATAACATAAGCTTACTTGAAAACAAAGAGGAGTATTGAAATTTGGGGTTCTCTCCCAACAACAAAATGTAATCCATACTAATGAGTGGCAAAGGATTTTGATTTCTAGGATATTGTAACTACAAAAGCAATACAAATGAAAGAAGTTTTTTTCTTCATGTACTTCTTTTTTTTTTTTAAAGATTTTATTTATTTTTTGACAGAGAGAGAGACAGTGAGAGAGGGAACACAAGCAGGGGGAGTGGGAGAGGGAGAAGCAGGCTTCCCGCTGAGCAAGGAGCCCGATGTGGGGCTTGATCCCAGGACCCTGGGATCATGACCTGAGCCAAAGGCAGACGCTTAACGACTGAGCCACCCAGGTGCCCCTCTTCATGTACTTCTTAAATTTAGTTGTGTCAAAAAAATACTTAGACTATTACTGACAAATATCTCAGTATATCTTAGCTATAATGATGCTCAAATAAGGGACAACTTGGGTGGCTCAGTTGGTTAAGAGTCTGCCTTCAGCTCAGGTCATGATCCCAGGGTCCTGGGATGGAGCCCCGCACTGGGCTCCTTGCTCAGTGGTGAGCCTGCTTCTCCCTCTGCCTGCCTCTCTCTCTCTGACAAATAAATAAATAAAATCTTTTTAAAAAAGGATGCTCAAATAATTCTACATTTTAAGAGGAACATAGAAAAACTGTAGAATATGGTAACAGAGGAGGAAGAGAAGACAATTAATAAAAAAGACAACAGATGAGAATGAAGTCAAAGGATTAGTAGTTATTTAGCCTGGGAGATAAAGGTTAATTTCTCACACTTGTTACATTTGAATTTGAATATTAGAAGAGTCTGAGGCAGAACAATGAAGAGGCAATGGATAGAACTGTGGAGGGTAAGTCTAAGAGATGACAATTGCAGGCAAAATATGGAAGGATATTTTGACAATTAAAGTGGTCCAAAGATGAAAAGATTCTACGGAGGGGAGGACTAAGCTATCAAGAGAGGCCAGAGGATATCTGGGAGGCAATGGTGTGGTAGGGATTTACTCTTCAACTAAAACCTGGGTGATGATATACTTCACATCCCAAAACTCTGTAGCATGGTCAGTCATCTTACTGTTTCTAATTTGGAAAAGCAGTATTCTTTTGGAATCCACGTGTTAGTATCTTTTCCTAAACCTAAGTGTCTCAAGACCTAAGGGGCGACTGTCTTCGTATCCTCATTGCTTTGTTGATGAAGAAAACACTTTCTAGTTAAAAGGGAGGCTCAGCACTTGACAGCTAAGCACAACAGTGGATAATCCAATTAATACAATACTAAAGAAACTTCTCATCATCTGTTATCTACCTAGATTACTGACTTTAAAAAAAAAGAAGAATTCCAAAGTGTACTGAATGGTTCAGAGAATGAAAAACAACCATTTGGACATTTGAACAGATCCAAAGATTTCATGTTAATTACTACACCAATCCCTCATTTGCCCTGACTTTCTGGTGTCAGCAGGTTTGCAGTGCTGGCAACAAGCCCATCTTTGGAATTTGTTCTCTGAAGACAAGGACACCCCACTCTGCTGTCAAGAGCCTGAAGCTTTCCCCTGCACCATAAGGATATACTTTAGACAGACACAGAACCAAACTGATTTCGGACTATTGCAAGCCTCTGTCTTTGAAGATGGTATAATAATCTGCCTGGGAATCATATTTCTCAATAATACCCTTTTTTTCCTCTGGAGATGATTAGCTTATTTTCAGGGACAAAATGAAAGCATAATTTTAGTCTTCTGTGAACACACTGAGATACAGGTATTTGCATGTTAGTTTCTTTCTATCACCACTTCCATTTAACCTGCCAACGTAATTATATTTTTCATCCATCTGGTTCCAAATTTTGTGTAAAGATTTAAATCATACAGCAGCTTCTATGTAAAGCCATCTAATACACTGTTTACCTTCATCCCTGTTTTAGGAAACTCCTCTATTTACACAGTTTCAACAGATAAAAGTTTCAGGCAAAATAAGGCATTTTGTTTTTATTTATTTGCTTAGTGTATAGATCCTTGCACAGAAACGTTTCCATAGCTTATTTTTTACTAATGGCACTCATCTGTTTACTTGTCTCTCACAAGACTACTCCTGGGAGGCAGAAACTCCCATTTTCCTTTCTGCTTTTCCAGGGCCTGGTCTAACAACTGTGTATCTACAAGGCACAAAACAAGTGCTTGATAGAGGCTCTTTACAGGACTAAAGAATGAATGAATATCACTTCTTATAATAAACTGACCTCTATTGTGATACTGTGTAAGATGCACAGGCAGAGTGGAAGGTGGCAAGACCAAAAAAACATCACAAGAAAAATGCAGTTTTATTGCTTTACTTATTGGTGAACTTCTAGCTGTAAAATACAAGGACAGTCCTAACACTTACCTAGAGTCTGGTGCTTTGCTAATTTTTGTCACAAAAAGTAATTATTCTCTTGTGAAGGCTTGTCATATCCCATTCTCCCTTTTAATCTGAATACATTTGCACATTTAAATTTACTGCCACTCACAGATCTTTAAAACCATAGCACCCAACTTACTACGGGCAGAACCAAACATGGGGTCACAAAGTCTGATACTTCTGAGGATATAGGCTACCTGCTGACCAAGGATTTGGGTTAAAGAAAACTAAAGCCCATATGGAGCTATTCTGAAGGAAACTTACTATAGTAAATGAGTATTACTATGCAAGAAGTTTGCCTATGAAATGAGTAGCATTACCCAAATTAAAGGTATAATATGAAAGTGTATCTGTGTGTGTATATACATGTGCACATATATATAATGCTGAAGTGTGAAATATGAAAATGCTGATAATTTAAAATTAAAAAAATAGATATTTGTATGTATCTATGTATACATATGCATAGACATAAAGTATGCATATTTAATATTTAAACTTCATCTATGTCTGCATAATAACTCCTTGGCAAATGAACATGTATTGGTTTCAACTCGACCCATTTCCTTTAACAGCACTCATAATGGCAATCCTTTATTGCAATTACCACAATACACAGTGGTCCCTTTGCCTCTTAATCATAAAATAGCATGATAACATAGACCAACTGGATATATCCTCCTTATAGTTTGACATTTTAGCTGAAAAATAGAGATTAAAAATTATATTGTTGGAGTTTCATTTTTTTCTGAACAGGGATATCTTGAATATTGATAGCCAATTATAACAATAGCAGATCATTTCTGATATTGTTGTTCTTGCAGTTTGGGTCCCTAAACCCTAATCCCTGGATATCACTCTTTTCTAGATGATTCCTGAACCAATATATTTAGTTTTTATACAATCTCTGGGGAACAGGGATCACTCCAAAAATGTTACTTTTTGATTAACACAGAATTGGAGTCCTATTGCCAAGTGCCTCTGTCTGTGAATTCCTGGCTAAATTTTTTTGATGTCATTTTAGGTGTCCTATAATAAGGCAGCAGGCTACTTTACCAACACCCAATTAGCTTGTTAATAAACTCCTTACTCCCGGGGCGCCTGGGTGGCTCAGTCATTAAGTGTCTGCCTTTGTTTTGAGGCTCTATTAAAATCAACGTATGAGAAAAAGAACACTCAAGTTCCTTCAAGAAGTATTCTATTCTGAAAATTTGGAAGCCAGCATAGACTGTAAATAGAACATGCATCACTGTCTGAAAAGCGGCTCACAAGGGATAGTTGGGAAAGAATTCATTCCCAAGCAATTCACCACTGTTTCTGTGTATTCAAAAGAAAGGATAGAAAGGAATATACTGGAGACAATTTTAGCGTCATTGGTGATTTGCTCACCTCTCCCAGGTCAAAGAAAGTAAATGAGGGGTGCCTGGGTGGCTCAGTCATCAAGCGTCTGCCTTCGGCTCAGGTCATGATCCCGGGGTCCTGGGATCGAGCCCCACATCGGGCTCCCTGCTCCGCGGAAAGCCTGCTTCTCCCTCTCCCACTCCCCCTGCTTGTGTTCCCTCTTTTGCTGTGTCTCTCTCTGTCAAAAAATAAATAAAATATTTAAAATAAATAAATAAACAAACAAACAAACTCCTTACTCCCAATAATAAACATTATATTTGCCTCAATATATTTACTATATTCTGTCATCACTGATAATGGTGCTTCTGTTCCCTAACCTGGAAATATCCTTCCTAGATCCTGTCACTGCTATAAATCTCTACCAATCTTTCATAGGCCAGCTCAAATGCAACACTCTTCCGTGAATTGTACCTAATCTTCCCTTTCTTAAGACACCCACAAATTCTGAAATCTGACTTTAGTACTTATTCTACCTTATATATTGTTATTTGTACGATCATATGAAATAGTTACAGAAGGAATATATTGTTTGCTATATAGAGAAAAAGTAAAGTGCAGGATAGATGTGAGGTGATTGAATTGATGCCTCAAGAGATATAAAGCTGAAGCCTTGGGATTATATTCCTTCTGTTGTAGCATATGGAGCTGAAATGGAAAGAAAAAATGGGAGGTATTTCCAAGTATCTTTTAAGGTTCTACTGCTATAGTCTGTAAACTCCCAGGTACATAGATAAAACTAAGCTACTTTAGCATGTAGATGCAGTGGTTTAAGTAATACCCTAGTATGCACAAAAGTCTCTTGTGTTAGGAAAACCAATATAAGTATTATGCTAAAAAGTTCTTGAAATTTTAACAATGAAAATTATTACATTTAGTCCACATCTCCAGAGCCAAAAGTATTTTAGTATGACATGAGGCCTTATCCTATGCTGAGTATGAACTCTGTGAAAACAAAGGTAATGCATTCTACTTCTTGTAGATTCTGCTGTCAAACTCCCTTGTCATCTCTTCATTAAAATCAACAAAGCAATGATGTGTTTTACAGTCTTGCATTCTCTCCACCGGTCTCCTGAATTTTTGATGATGTCTTCACCAGTCTATAGATGCCACAGTCCTGCCTACCCTTGGCTTTTGCGAAGCATGAATTTATTTGCAAAAATGTGATATTTTAATATTGAAGTCAAATACCTAAAAAGATGAATAATCCCTAATCCCAGTAGAGTTAACAGTTGTACACTGGTTTGTGGTACACACACCACCCAGCAGCAATTGGGAGTCTATCCAGGCCTATTTCCCGTAAAGCAGTTTGCCACTGAAGAGAACGAATTTGAGTGCACTACTGAGCTGAGCCTAATGTCAATCAGTGACCCAGAAAAGCTTTATGTCCCAATACCGATTAGTTTTCCACTGACTGTGCTGCTTTAGAGCACCTGACATTTTGAAGCAATTAGAGGGCACTGGATCTGTAAAAAGCACTCTGTGTTGGTCCTCGACAGAGCTGAACTTTCATGCTTCAGCCCATGTAATAAAAGTCATCAGAGCTGCCCCTTTTTTTGAGAATCTAATAGAACTGACCCTACATATTGACAAAGATTAAACTGCCTTTGCTGAAGTTTTGAGAAGCACAACATTCCTTTGAAGGACCTACAAGAGTATTCAAAACCTCTACAGGCAATGCTAAATTTCCATGTTAACTTACCAAGGCCATTATATATGTACTAGACCCTTTACTTAGGTTAAATAAATGATGTATATCATAACACACATAATTGTTAATCATTGATAAGTAAGTACAATATTGTTTACAGAATTGGGCCTGGCGTTTACTACAGTTCACTGGAGGGGAAACAAATAGGATCTAAGGCAGGATACCAAAGAGAAAGTAGGGCTGTTCATCTACGGGGATGACATGTCTTACTGGGCCACCAAAGTTTGTATTCCTGCATAACTTGAGAGTGTTTTTCCTGAGGGCACCAAAAGTGTGAATGTGAATGCTAAAGCTGAAATGGGAGTTTCTTGTTAGTTTTATATATTTTTTTCATTCCTATAGTTGTGGATGCATAAAATAATGCATTGGTTTCTCAACAGTGCTATTAGTTACTGCCTTAAACACTACCCATGACTCCATCAAAACACTACCCAAAGATTGAAATCATTAACAGACTCCTGACAGTGCATAGCACTGAGCTTGGAATAAGAAGCACAGACTTTCGGAGCACCTGAGTGACTCAGTTGGTTAAGCATCTGACTCTTGGTTTTGGTTCAGGTCACGAATTCATGGGTCAGGAGATGGAGCCCCACATCAGGCTCTGTGCTCAGCAAGGAGTCCGCTTGAACTCCTCTGCCCCTCCCTCCACCCATGTGTGTCAACTCTCTCTCTCAAATAAATAAATAAAAATCTTAAAAAAAAAAAAAAACAGCAGCATAGATTTTTCTCTAGGACATTTTTTTCTTTGGGTTTCTCTTATTTCTGACCCAATTTGTCACTTTCAATTACATAAATTAGAGAAAATCGAAACAAAATTGAATATAATTTTGTATCCAAGTAAGGATTAATTATAAATTTAGAATAAAGATATTCCTTCCTATCTTTAAGTGCAGGGGAGAAACAAAGAAACAATGTAAATGTGAACTGAATCTTGTTCTCTGAAAGATTAGGTACCATATGGTGTAGAAGGTGACAGCTTCCAAAGATGGTCACAGCAATATTTTCCTTCCCACTTTCTCTCTTACAATGTTACTTTGCCTCTCCCTTAACATGGGGTTTAAGTCCCTTCCTCTTGAAGGGACTTAGTGACTTGCTTCATTAATAAAATTCAACATGAGGGGCGCTGGGTGGCTCAGACGGTTAAGCATCTGCCTTCGGCTCAGGTCATGATCCCAGGGTCCTGGGATTGAGCCCCGCATGGGGCTCCCTGCTCAGCAGGGAGCCTGCTTTCTCCCTCTCCCTCTGCCTGCCGCTCCCCCTGCTTATACTCACTCTCTCTGTGTCAAATAAAATATTAAAAAATCTTTTAAATAAAAAAATAAAAATAAATAAAATTCAACATGAGTGATGAAATGTAATATCTCAAGTCAGTAAAAAAAAAACACTTGCAGCTTCTGTGAGAAACTCCTGGAACACCCACACTTTGGATATTGGTCCTGGGGACCCAGCTTCTAAGTGGTGAGAAGCCTAAGCTGAGTGGGTGACTAACCATCTCACTAGGCCCAACACCGTGGGAGTTCCCAGAATGTGGGACTTCCAGTATGAAAATCAGGAATGTCCTTGGAAAAACCAGGGCAAACTGGCCATCCTAAAAGAAAAGCCAATCATAGCACTGCAGACCACGGGCTCAGCGGAGCTCCCAGCCAACATGGGCTATGTGAGTGAGCTCTCACGGGCAGGCATTAGTCGACATCTGAATACAGCCTCATGAGAGACACCATGGAAGAATTACTCAACTGAATCCAGTCAACCCACAAAATCATGAGAAGGGATAATAAATTATTACTGGAGCAGTTTGTTCCTTAGCTAAAGATATTAGGGATAATGATATACAAAGCTAAAAATTATCATTTTTAAATTAGACTTATAATGTAAGGCAGAGAAAGATAAAATGCTATATGAAAGACTGAGATACAGTATTATCCGAGTGGAGAAAACTTTATTTTAGCTTAAAGGTCAAAGTGATCAGTCTAAGCAATTTGAGGGAAGTACGACTCACCTAAAGACATGGGCATGCAGAAATGGAGAAGGGACAATGAAGGTAAAGCATTGCAGACACGCTATACAGTGAAAGAAAGGATGGAAGTGAGAAAGTAAACAAGAACACAGTGAGAATAATGGAATAGTGAAATAAGGCTGTACATTAAGACTCCTACAATGGAAGACCTTGATTGCAATTATTTGGAAAGCATGTGAGAGGCAGGCAAGTTTTAGACAGATTAACCTTATGGTGCTGTCCAGCTCAGAGGGGATGCATGGGAGAAGCTGAGAGTCCTACTGGGAGCACATTGCCACCAGCCCCAAGACTTACTGAATGTGAACTACCATTTAAAATACTGGACAGGCCAAGCCTTCTACACAGGATTCCCCATTTATCCCACTACCTTTTCCATTAAAATTTGAAACTAAGAAAAACACCTTCTAATGGCAAAGGTTCACATTTAAAATTGTTCAAATCTTACAGGAAAAAAGTAAAAGCCTACTTGAGGCAGCAGGAAACTAAAGAATGGGTATTGTCTGACTTGTGTGTATCACTGATAGATGTCTGTAATGGATTCTAGTCTAAAAGGTACAAAGCATTCTATTGAAAGACTGGCCTCCTTTTGGTATAATTCTATTTCTCTTTGCCTATCCTTGTTATTATATGGCTCTGACTTTTAAAAGGAATATTTTACTACCTCTTCTCACACTAGGTAAAACCTTCACTAGCAGCATCTTTACAAGGTCATTTCTATTGTGCTCTTCTTCAGTCCAGAGAGTGACACTCAGAAAAAGGTTCTCTCCCAGCACACTCCCATTGCTTCAGCTGGATTACACAGGCTGTGCTGCAAACGCGTCTCTTGTGAGGGTTTAGCATTCAGAAGACCATGTCAGGGGCCACTAAGTAAAGCTGACGCAAGTCTTCTGGATATAGACCAGGTCGTGTACAATGTAGACAGCCATGCTGAGATGGTGAGAACCGAGGAAAATACAAACCTGGAGAAATATCATAAAACACACAGCTTACCTTCATCAGTATGTCACATGCTTTTGCTCATATCATTTTGGTTCTGTCTCTTAAATAAACAATTGCGTTTAAAAATATTGTAATGCTGACAGTACTCCTTATAAAATCAAAATCTCAAATCAAATGTGAAATGTTCCACAAATTCTAATCACTCACATTTATGAAAAAAGTGGATTTGGTTGAATGAATCACCCAAGAGACTATGACATGGCATATTAAGAATGTGAGGAAGAGTGATTCTGAAGATCCTGGCACAATGTGCCAATTAAAGGTAGTTAATGTTTGCTCAGGGTAAAACCAATAAAATTCACAGTGAAAAGTACTGACAGCTAAAAGGTAACCATACACAGAATGTGCCCTGGTGGGTTTTTCCATTTTCATTAGTACTCTCACTGCTCACTACATACTTTCCCCAATGGCTCTTTGTTAATCTGCACGAGAAAGAATAGGTGTATTACAGAACAGTCACCATTGGCTGAAAAGGGCTATAATGAAAATTGGAAGGTGTTTGCTTTCCATGAGACGATATGTTTTGGGCAATAATTGTTCAAATAGTGTTAGTGACTATCTTAGTAATAAATAATTTTAGAATTCATTGTTACTTTTGTACTGAATGCCAGAAAGGATTCCCAAGGCCTCCTAAAAAAGACTTGTTCAGCAGAGACCAGGAAACACAAAAGAAGTGTATAAATTTTCTCAATTAAAAAAAAAAGAATATACACCACCTATTTAAAAAGGAGTGTGATAAATAAAACAGCCTATGTAGTACAGAGATGAGAGTGGAAAAAAAACAGAATGGCTAAGCTGGAAAAATTCTTTCTGTTAGTTTAAGCAATTCAGTGAGACATAAAACGATGACTCAAGAAACTAACAGCAATAAAATTCAATTGGGAACCTGATGCTGGCTATTGATTCACAAGCAAGCCTTAGTCCTGAATTCTAGCTGATGGCAGTTGGACAAGCCCAGTCAAACAGAGTCAAACAGAGTTTCACTGAACGTATGGGACAGAAGCTTTCCTTCAGAACAGCAGCACGGAAGTTTTCTTACCAAATTTCAAGATATGCAAGTCCATTAAATAAACATTGAGAACAATCTGAGGGAGTAAGGCAGTCTCTTTGCATGTTTTCTCTCTCATTCACTAAATTCACTCATGTTCATACTGTCCTCGTACATTTTTAGCATTCAGACCGCACAGAGAGAGCATCTAAGTGTTCCATGAACATCCTGGCCAAAGAAGGACTCATAAACCTGCAAACCCAGGCTCTGCCACTTACTGGATATGACCTTGAGAAAATAAGTCATTGACAAAACAGGAATGAAAGCAACTATTTCACAGAGTTTTCAGGAGAATGAAATTAGATCTTATAGGTGATGTGCATACAAGTACTCAGCTCTTTTCAGTTTTCTTTAAATGACAACTATTTTTTAGCTACAAACTCTGAATGTGGTTGTGAGGATACCGGCTGGTTAGGATCAATTATTTATGTCTTTGCCTTCTCGAAATTGTAGTTCCGAGTCCTCCAAACTTTCCTCAAAGGCTGCATTTATTTTTAAACCAGAGTCACCACTGCAGTTTCCTTCTTAGAATAAATTGTAAATTTATTCTTTTATTATTATTATTAAATTTAGAAGGAGAGACATCCCATCCCTGACTAACAGTTTTGTTGTCAAATACAAGGGCAAGACACAGACTCTTCAAGAAGCTAGATGCTTACTCTCAAAACTGTATGGTGGTTATAAAATGCAATTTAGAATCTTCTGTATTTATCAAACTGAAAGCCTAACAGTGATTATATACAACTTAAATGGTAAGCTATTTTTTTTTTGAAATATCAATATTGGGAGTTCAAGGAGCCAGAATCTTTCTGAATGTTCACCATTATATTCTTGGAGAAAATAATAAATGGGAAGTTAAAAAGCTGATATAAAACATTTCACTAAAATAAACTAATAACTGAAACTTCCAAAAGCTGTGCTGGTATCTATACAAAGGCAGCCAAAGTTAAGAGATCTTCAGAACATGTGTCATTCAAGCTATAAATAGAAGGGAGAACAAAGAGGCCACATAGTCAAGTAAGTTTGAGAAACATTCCATTAACTGAGGTTTAACAAGTCTGATTTTGTTACTTCACTCAGTATGCTGCCATTCCCACTGACTTCCCACGATGAGAATATGAAATACAGTATTTCCAAAAGTTTTTGACCACAGAATCCTATTTCAAAGGATACCTCATAGAAATAGGGTTTTGAATAACACACTTTAGAAATCAGCCCGGCCTCCTTTCAAGACTCTGGCCAGTGACCATAATGGCAAGAGCAAACCACTGCAAAACCCTGAGATTCCTTGTATCTGCAGGGAAAGCAGCATCTTTCCCAAAGAAAATGCTTTGTGACATTCGTATTCCACGGAAATTTAGCGAGAAATAAAACTTTTCTTTAACCAGAAGTAATCAGAAAAACTCAAGAATTATGGAGATAAGTGTATTTATTTATCAGTGAGTGTATCCTTAAGAACCTGGCTTTAACTCTTAGCTCTTAAGCATCAGAGGGAGTCAGTCAGTCAGTAGTGGTATTTTTTTATCTTTCTTAAATAAACATCATCCTAAATCACAGGTAGCTTGCTCCATACTCACATCATGCAATTTTGTGTTGATTTTGTTGTTAGGATGGCATGTATGTGTGTTGTATGTGTGTATGCGTGTGTGTCTTCATAACCTCTGGATTTAAATAAACTGTGAATTTCATAGGGAAAGGATCACCTGTAATTACCTGGGCGTTTCCAGACTTAAAACTACGCCTATAAAATAAAAAGAGGCTTAGGGGCGCCTGGGTGGCTCAGTCGTTAAGCATCTGCCTTTGGCTCAGGTCATGATCCCAGGTCCTGGGATCGAGCTCCGCATCAGGCTCTCTGCTCAGTGGGAAGCCTGCTTCTCCCTCTCCCACTCCCCCTGCTTGTGTTCCCTCTCTCACTGTGTCTCTCTCTGTCAAATAAATAAATAAAATCTTTAAAAATAAATAAATAAAATAAAAAGAGGCTTAAATACATGATTTCTGAATTGATTCTTCAAGCCCATTTCCTTTAAGTTTTTATTTTAATCCCAGTTAGTTAAAATACAGTGTTATATTAGTTTCAGGTGTACAACATAGTGATTCAATACTTCCGTACAGCATCTGGTGCTCACCACAAATGCACTCCTTAATCCCCATCACCTCTTTCACCCATCCCCCACACCCACCTCCCTCAGGTAACCATCAGTTTGTTCTCTATGGTTAAGAGTCGGTTTCTTTGCTTTTTCCTTTGCTCATTTGCTTCTTAAATTCCACGTATGAGTGAAATCATATGGTATGTCTTTCTGTGACTTATTTCGCTTAGCATTATACTCTCTAGCTCCAGCCATGTCATTGCAAATGGCAAAATTTCATTCTTTTCTATGGCCGAATAACATTCCATTGTGTCTATATATGACATCTTTATTCATTCATCTATCAGTGGACACTGGGCTGCTTCCATAGTTTGGCTATTATAAATAATGCTGCTGTAAACATAGTAGTGCATGTATCTCCTTGAATCAGTTGGGGTTTTTTGTTTGTTTGTTTTAGGTAAATACCCAGTAGTGCAATTGCTGGATCATAGGGTAGCTCTATTTTTAACTTTTTGGTGAACCTCCATACTGTTTTCCAGAGTGGCTGCATCAGTTTGCATTCCCACCAACAGTGTAACAGAGGTCCTTTTTCTCCACATCCTTGTTAACACTTTGTTGTTTCTTGTGTTTATTTTAGCCATTCTGACAGGTGTGAGGTTAGAAAGCTCTTAGTAGTTCTGATTTGCATTTCTTTCATGATTAGTGATGTTGAGCATCTTTTCATGTGTCTGTTCGCCATCTGTATGTCTTCTTTGGAGAAATGTCTGTTCATGTCTTCTGCCCATTTTTTAACTGGATTGTTTTTTGGGTGTTGAGTTTTTTAAGTTTCATATATTTTGGATACTAACCCTTTATCAGATATGTCATTTGCAAATATCTTCTTCCACTCAGCAGCTTGTCTTTTAATTTGTTGACTGTTTCCTTTGCTGTGAGGAAACTTACTGTGATGCAGTCCCAATAGTTTATTTTTGCTTTTCTTTCCCTTGACTCAGGAGACGTATCTAGAAAAATGTTGCTATAGCTAATGTCAGAGAAATTACTGCCTGTGCTCTCTTCTAGGATTTTTATGATTTCATGTCTCACATTTAGGTCTGTAATCCATTTTTAATTTATTTTTGGGTATGGTGTAAGAAAGTGGTCCAGTTTTCCCAACACCATTTGTTGAAAAGACTGTCTTTTCCCCAACGTATGTTCTTTCCCCACTTTGTTAAAGATTGACCATATATCTGTGGGTTTATTTCTGGGTTTTCTATTCTGTTCCACTGATCTGTATTTTTATGCCAATACCAAACTTTTTTTGATTATATCAGTTGTGTAGTATAACTTTAAGTCTGGAATTACCATTCTTCCATTTGTGTTTTTCATGGTTGCTTTGGCCATTTGGGGTCTTTTGTGATTCCATAAAGATTTTAGAATTGTTTTCAAAAATGCTGTTGGTATTTTGATAGGGATTGCATTAAATCTGTAGACTGCATGAATATGTAATGCCTTTCCATTTTTTTGTGTGTTCTTCAATTTTTTTCTTGGTGTTCTATAGTTTCCAGAGTACAGGTCTGTCACCTCTTTGGTTAGGTTTTTTCCTAGGTATCTTATTATTTTTAGTACAATTGTAAATGGGATCTTCTTTATTACTCTTTCTGCTGCTTCATTATTACTGTATAGAAATACAACAAATTTCTGTACATTGATTTTGTATCCTGCAACTTTACTGAATTCATTTATCACTTCTAGCAGTTTTTTTGGTGGAGACTTTAAGGCTTTGTTTGTTTTGTTTTTTTCCAGCCTTTAGGCTTTTCTATGTATAGTATCATGTCATCTGCAAACAGTGAAAGTTTCACTTCTTCCTTACCAATTTGGATGCCTTTCATTTCTTCTTGCTGTCTAACTGCTATGGCTAGCACTTCTAGTACTGTGTTGAATAAAAGTGGAGAGAGTGGACATCCTTATCTTGTTCCTGACCTTAGGGGAAAAGCGCTCAGTTTTTCTCCATTGAGTATGATATTAACTGTGAGTTTCTCATCTATGGCCTTTATTATGTTGAGGAATGTTCCCTCTAAACCTACTTTATTGAGAGTTTTTATCATGAATGGATATTGTACTTTGTCAAATTTTTTCTGCATCAATTAAAATGGTCATATACTTTTTATCCTTACTCCTATTGATGTGATGTTTCCTGTTGATTGAATCACAAATACTGAACCACCTTTTCATCCCAAGAATAAATCCCACTTGACCATTGTGAATGATTTTTTAAAATATATTGTTGGATTCAGTTTGCTAGTATTTTGTTGAGGATTTTTTTCATCTATGTTTATCAGAGATATTGGCCTGTAGAACTCTTTTTTAGTGGTGTCTTTATCTGGTTTTGGTATCAGGGTAATGCTAGCCTCAAAGAATGAATCTGGAAGTTTTCCTTCCTCTTCCATTTTTTTGGGGGGAAAATAGGTATTAACTTTTTTTAAATGTTTGGTAGAATTCCCCTGCGAAGTTGTCTGGTCCCAGACTTTTGTTTGTTGTGAGTTTTTGATTACTGATTCAATTTCCTTACTAGTAAATGGTCTGTTCAAATTTTCTATTTCTTCCTGCTTCAGTTTTGGTAGGTTATATGTTTCTAGGAATGTTTCCATTTCTTCTATGTTGTCCAACTGCTGGCATATAATTTTTCATGATATTCTCTTATAATTATTTGTATTTTTCTGGTGTTCCTTCTTATTGCTCCTCTCTCATTTGTGATTTTTCAGGGTTTTTTGTTGTTGTTGTTGTTTTTGGTTTTTTTTGAGTCTGGCTAGAGATTTACCAATTTTGTTGATCTTTTCAAAGAACCAGCTCCTGGTTCTACTGATCTGTTCTACTGGGTTTTTTGGTATTTTTGTTGTTGTTACTGTTTAGGTTCTTTATCATTTATTTCTGACTTGTACCCCCCTTTTCAAATCAGCATCTAATTACTAATTCTGCATTTTATCTAAGGCAGCACACCACACAAATTGGCAAAAAAATGCATTAAACAACAGTGTATGCAGGCAGTAGGGTAGGTGCTAAGGATATTATTAACACTACAGACTCTGTCATCAAGGATCACACACATGTACTTGAGCACACGTTAATCACTAATACGAAAATGATTTGAATTTAGTAACTTCTCTTAGGAAATCAAAAGAACTGTTGAAAGCCCACTGCTGCAACAAAACATTATTGAGGACTCTCTGCTTGACCATGAGATATGAGGTCATTTGTCTATCCTTAACCACTCAGAGAGCAATAGATCAGATGTCTAATTACAGAATGTTAAGTGTCCAGCTGTTTTATTCTCTGGTGAGTGGAAATAAATGGTTGTCAATTTCAGCACCAGAGTTGGTGGTTAAATATAAAGAACACCTTTCTAACATCTCAAATACTGGAGGATTACTGGAAGTCACACTAGGATTTAGAACACTAAGACACCGAGTGGACAGAAGTGGAGTGGAGATGAGGTGAAGTTAAAGTTAAGACAACAGGGATTATGAGGTTTATGGGTAGGAGTAGGACAGACTTTTTAAAAAAAAGCTGGCAGGTTTCATTTGCTCTCTCCAGGTATGTCCAGAATTTGGTATCCAGATGGTAGGATTTTATTTTGCTCACTGACTTATCTCCAGTCCTTACAGAATTAGTATGTGGTAGGCACTAAGATATACATACTTGAATTAGTGAAAGAACAAAATAATACAATTAAAAATAATTTAAAAGAAGGGCACACCTTGACCTCTTCTGGTTACTCCACCTAAAATTACAACTGGCTTTATTTTCGTTCTAAAAATGTTTGAAGATGAGAAAAATGAAGAATGTCTACTTTTCTTTACTAGGGAAATAAAATCTAGAATGAGAGTTTGGATGTTTTGGGAGCAGGGTACCAAACAGTCTGCTCCTTGGTTATTTGTAATATCAGAAGTTGAAATAAAATATTTCATAGCAATTATGTGACAGTCTCCTGATAGTTCCTCATACAACACAGGCACATCCCAGTCTTCCTGCTCTTAACCAATATGCTATATTTTCTCTCCTAAAATACACCTTATATTTGGAGTCTAGACCCCTGTGTAAAAAGAAAAGAACCTGTTGGCAGAATAAAGAATAAGGGCAAAGAGTTTAAGCTAGTTCCTGACAACTGGTTAAGGAATCACACTTATTTGCTTACTTTTAACCCTGATGAATTAAAATAGTCCTGGGCTATAGTATGTCTAATGTATGTGTGCACGTGTGTGTGTGTATTTTGGAATGATTATATTTGGAACTTTAGAAAAACTCTCAGGAAGACATGGAAACAAGGCTAGAGAATAACAGAGTCGGCCACAGAAAAACCTATAAACCATCTTGTTAATATTCTCCTTCATGCCATTATTATCCACTGCCAAACTTAGTCAAATCTAAGAAATGGCTGCATATGGTTGGTCTTATGTTCTTCTAGACCCCTGTTCCAAATGTAAATACATTTGGAGTATCTGGCCTACTTTCATATACTCCCTTTTATTCTCTCAGGATTGAAGAGATAATTAGCCTCATTTATTGATTTATGACTCTTCATACAAGACAAATACAAGATTAAAAAATAGAAGTTTAAAATTATTGACCTAGACCCCAAAAAACCTGTTGGAATCAAGTACACATTTTTCTAGACCTATGTGATGAATGATAATTACAAATGAGATAGAGAACCACAGTACTAACTACGTGCACGGCCCCTGGTCAGTACTTACAAAGTTTCAAGTGAGGGTAAGAGGGACCCAATATTTATCAAGTTCCTATTATGTGCAATGACTTGAGATACACTCTTAAGAACTCAGTTTTGTTTTACGTAAAACATCAAATTGATGAAAACAGAAGAGATTTGGATCAGTGCAGCCCATCTTAGAAAATCCTAAATCTAAATTTTACAATAAAATGTGAGACACACATCTCTTACATACTGTGGTTTTAATAAATTTCTATTTCCATCCATCTCCAGAATCTGTCCTTTGGCAGAAAAATATCTAGGGATTACAGTGAGCCAAAATACTCCTTAAAAAAAAAAAAAAGGTGAGAATTGCCTGACTGAGATACTTGGAAAGATTCATGGGGGAAAAAAAAAAAAGATTTTTATTACCTACAAATGAGCTACAGTTAGATAATCTGTTAGATGACTAGTATTGTTCCAGTTAGAAGAAATCAGAACTCGCTTAATTCTTTTATGAACCATTTCATTAACATTATGTGGTAGAAGAGCACAAAGTTTATATTCCCCAAAATGAAATCATTCAAAATAGAATAATGGTTGGGGCGCCTGGGTGGCTCAGTTGGTTAAGCGACTGCCTTCAGCTCAGGTCATGATCCTGGTAGTCCCGCATCGGGCTACCTGCTCGGCGTGGAGTCTGCTTCTCCCTCTCCCTCTCCCCCCTCTTGTGCTCTTTCTCTCTCTCACTCTCTCTCTCAAATAAATAAATAAAATCTTAAAAAAAAAAAATAGAATAATGGCTGCAGCTCAGTAGGAAGCACGAAGCATGTGCAGTATGGCTTCCAGAGGGTGGGAGTTCTCAGAGGTTACCAGCATGGGCTATGGGATCAGCCTGCACAGGGCTTGAGTAACTGCTTTTTTTTTTTTAATTTTTATTTTATTTTATTTTATTTTAAGATTTTGTTAATTTGACAGAGAGAGACACAGTGAGAGAAGGTACACGAGCAGGGAGAGTGGGAGGGGAAGAAGCAGGCTTCCTGCGGAGCGGGGAGCCCGATGTGGGGCTCGATGTGGGTGGGGCTCGATTCCAGGACCCTGGGATCATGACCTGAGCCGATGGCAGACACTTAATGACTGAGCCACCCAGGAACCCCTTGAGTAACTGCTTTGTCAGTGACCTGCTATCGGGGAAAGTAAACTCTCTGACCTTCTGTTTCCTCATAAAGATATAGTATAATAGCATCAAACACCTAATGTTGTTTGTTTTGAGGAATGTGCAGAAGTACTTACAACTGAGCCAGCTACATAGCAAATCCTCAATACAGGTTAGCAAATATTTGTATATTCCTGTTATTTATAGATTATTAGTACATCTGTTGCATTTAAATGCAATGAACTGTTTAAAAATGCACAAACTAGGCTCATTTGTGGGTTTTGTTACTTGTCTTTAATGACAGCATTGTCACTGTTTTTTTAAAGATCTCACTTTTATTTATTTGACAGAGACAGAGCAAGAGGGGGAACACAAGCAGGGAGAGTGGGAAAGGGAGAAGCAGGCCCCCTGCGGAGCAGGGAGCCCAATGCGGGGCTCCATCCCAGGACGATGAGGGGCTCCATCCCAGGACCCTGGGATCATGACCTGAGCCGAAGGCAGCCACTTAACGACTGAGCCACCCAGGCGCCCCAGCATTTTCATTATTAAATAAACCGTCATTTTGTCAGTGAAAGAGTGTATACCCAAGAATTGAGAAATGCTTTCTTTTTGAAGAAATATTATGATGCTATGCTTTATATATACAGGATTCTAGCTTGGTATAACTTTGAACTATGCCACTTAAGATGAGGTAAACTACAACAGCCTCAAAGCTTTTTAGAAATAGATTTATAATTGGGTTCTGTGTAATTGTTCAACAAATGACATCTAGGAAAAAAAACAAAATCCTAACAAAAACGAGTAGATTTCCACCTATATTTTGCTCATAATAAATATGGCAATAAAATGAATAAACTACTTTTATTATGGGAAAGAATTCTGCTTGTGTTGCTAGAACAAAATTTCCTGCCAAATTAGGGAAAAAAATCTTTCCTTATTGACAATATATAGTACATTGATGAATGCATTTTGCTAATGAATACTTTTCAATTCATAAACATAGAATAAAATTTATAATTTGATATGGAAGTCAAATTAGAGAGGCTCGTTAAGTCTGAAGAACCAACACCAAGTGTTGAATAATTCATCAGCTGTTTAACACATTTGCTAAAAAAAATGCAAATTACTTTTATTACTGAGCTCATTCTCAATTTTTGTTGTTGTTTTGTGAAAGGACTATACTTTTTCAATGGGAGACTCAAAAAGTTTAATTGCAAAGTGATTAATATGGAGCTTTTGCTAATTAAATCAGCAAAAGGAGATTTAGGCTGACACTATGCTAGGTGCTCAAATTAAGGGACTGTCCCATTGCATTAAATAGAGTACGTTATCACAGATAAACTCTCAGCCTCTTTATTTGATGTGACAGGTAATACAGAAAGAAAATGAATCTTTCCAGTATTGTAGGCAACAGATATACAGCTGCTTTACTTCTAATTGCCTGATCTACAACTTTTGAAACAATTAGAAAGGATTTAAACAAGGTTGTCCTTAAGCAGCACCACAATGTAATAAAATATAAAGTTCCTTCTCAGCAAGCTAACTGGTCTCCCAGAACTGAATAAAGAAGAAAGGATTTGCAGATGTGTGCATAAACATCTGTGGGTTATTCAAACATCATCAAACATCTGGGAACTTGGGAAATCTTAAATCTTACTAATGGAAAATAACAACTAGGGTATCCTGTACTTCTTTTGAGAACCACTTACAAAACCGGATATTTAAATCATCTTTAACCAATTAATTTTAATAAATCTAATTGACTAATTTATCCATCTATATTATATACGTATTTCATGCTGGCCCCTAAGTTGAGTACTATGAACTTAAGTATAACGAGCAGGTACAGTTCCTTGCAGCTATAAATTTCTAGCATAAAAGACAGTCTTTATCAGATTAAAAGACTACTGCCTAGGGCTAAAATATGCATCCAATTAATATTTGTGATATAAATGAATTAAAATATATACCAATTTCTAATGTGATTTTATCTAAAAAAGTGTTTAGATTTATTAATATTGTCACAACAGTTTCTTAATTTTTTCTAAAAGGATAAAAACACTCATGTTAATTTTCCTGTAATGTTCCTACAAGTGATTTTTTTAATGTACTTTTTTGTATTTTGTTCAAATTACCAACTCACTTCCAAGTGACCTCCAACTGCTAAAGTACTTGAAATCCAAACAAAAGCCAGGAACAAAAATCCATATGATCACACAATTATTTCATTTCTACCGTCATTCAGTAGTCGAGTAAATGGGCTTGCCAATAATGGCTTTGTAAAATAAAAAAATAAATAAATAAAATAAAAGCTAAAACCAGAAACGGTGTAGGCATTTACAAGAATTTTGTCCTGGGCAAGTCTGCAAAAACAAGCTCCTGTGCTCTACAAAAGTAGCAAGAATAAAGATTATAACACATCAAAATTGCTATGCTAGTCTTTAACACTGTTCAGCTCTTGAAGGCAATTGTATCATATCTACAGAGGGTATTTCTCCTCTTCTTGAAGTTTCAAAATGGTCATCTGATACATGAACTGAAATTCACTCAACAAGGGTTAATCTGCATATTTATATAGCTTTCCAAGATTTTTCCAACTTCTACTGATTTAATGAATATGCTATACTTTTCAAATTCACATAATCAAACTTTTAATATAGCATTAATACAGCACTCTCTTAAGTTTTAAAATAATGATGAAAATGAAAGAATATTCCATAAGATAGAGATTAGGAGCTCTGAGTTTGGAGTTAGACAAATCTGGCTTTAGATCCTAGATCCTAGCTCTGCTTCTTTATAACTAGGAATGAGATTTCCAGTTACCCAAAAAAGGTATCCTCACACTTTTTTTTCTTTAAAAGCATCCTGACGTTGATGATAGCAAAGTGTGAATACAAAAGGTAGATTATGGCCCATATCACATATTTCTGATGTAATAAGTACATGTTGTTGCCTGGGGTTACTGAGAAAGCTTCTTAAAATGAAGGAGTAAAATAACAGCATTTATGTTTTGACTTTTCCCCTTTTCTTCCTTCCAGTATTGGAGAAACACAGTCTGGTAGATTTCACCATGAGGAAAAAAAATGTGGCAAGGACGGCTGAGCTTAGAAAGACTAAGTCCAGAAACTTGCTGGCGTCCTGGGGCCACCATCCCTGGCCTGGATTGACACTCTCCATAGTTCCCGTGATAGGAGCCAAATAAAACCTCTCTTTGAGTAAAGCCACAATTTTCCAAATTTCTTTCTTGGAACTGAATGTAATTTCTAACTGACATACAAATAGCATCACCACAAGCATAATCATAAATCAAAGTACCTCTGAATTTCATTTTCACTTATGAAAATAGTGTAATAGCAATAATTAGTTCACAGATTTGGGGGCAGTAAAGTTAAGAAAAAATAAATTTAAGAAAACACATTTAATTAAACTGCTTATAATGCCTGCCACAAAATTTGCATTTATTATTTTTATATCATACTTAAAAGCAAGTCTTTTCTTTTTTCTTATTTTTTTCGCTTTTCATTTTATATCTGATAGGTCAGGGTATACATTCAGATACTTGATGACTTAACTATCACACAGTGTAATTTTACATTTTGACTTTAACAATACATCCAGTCATGAAATACAAAATTTACAAGACATGATATGCCCCTGGTATACCGGAAGGAATGCATAATACATTTTCTTAAAGGCATTTTATTCTTTTTTTTTCCAAAACTTACTTTAATTCTACCACTTTGCAAAGTCCCTTGAGTGAAAATTCCTATTTACCTCAAAATACAGGAAAGAACGCTGTGTCAGAGGCACATGCACTAAAGTTTTCATGAAGGCACCACTTAAAAAAGACTAAGTTCAACACAAGAATTCATACCTTATAAATAATGTCATAATATTTTGATTTTTAAAAGGCTATTAAAAGACAGAAGTGGTGTCATTTTAAGCAGCAGCTGAGTTTTCAATAAAGAATTAAGATATTCACCATAGCAGTGTTGCTAATGATTTTAAGATGCAATTTAAATAAAATCTATCAGACTGAACAAATAAATGTGAAAAGAATGGACTTAACTGTTCTTTGAAGAGATGCATCATTTAATCACTGCGTGTATTTTCCTTTAAACCTAGCCATCAATTTATTCTGATATAATACATGATTAAATTTTTAAAATTAATTGTACTCATTTTCATTACATTTCTAAGACCGATGGAAGTTAATGACAGGTTTATGAGAATATTCATATCTAATGTCAGACAATCTGTCTTGTATAAATTAAACTAAACTTGCTTGTTAAGTACATTTTCCATAGTTCCATCTCACTTCAACTGTTTTATCTATCAATCTATATTATAGGTACACTCTAAAAGTTAATTCTCTATGATTCATTGGAAAACAAAATTATTATTCTTGGTTTACTTGGTTTAATTAGTTTCCATTTGCAATGTATGTACTTTTTGATTTTTACTTTGTCAGTTATTTCCAAAGAAGTCATTTTTGATATTGGCAATTTAGGCATATTTTGTCCATATGTTTTCTCTTTAACAAATCCTTATGAAGCCTCAAATATGATGCTTACTCATTCCCTATTTCCCCTAAATATATAACATTTGCAATATAAATATATCACATTACAGAAAAAAACAGCCCTGAGTGAAAGTGGACTTGAAAAGTTAGTATTTTTATTATGTTTAACTAGAAAAATGTGATGAAATTGAATACTCTTTAGGTTAAGTAGAGGTTAATTATTTCATTCATTGACTCACTTAGAAATAGTGAATGGAAGAGCACCTGGGTGGCTCAGTAGGTTAAGTGTCCGAATCTTGATTTCAGCTCAGGTCATGATCTCAGGATCATGAGATCGAGTCCCATGTCAGGCTCTGCATTCAGCGGGGAGTCTACTTCTCTCTCTCCCCCTCTCCCTCTGCCCCTGTCCCCCACTCATTCTCTCTCTCTCTCAAATAGATATTTTAAAAAGTAGTTAATGGATACCAAATTACATATATAGTATTGTGATAAAAATGTGAACATTGTGAACTTGACTGCTGGTCTGGGCTAAGTAATCTGCTCAGGTTTGCTCTCGGGAGCTTTTGTTCCCTGCAAGCTTTCCGTACAGCTTTGGAGCACGAGAGTGAAAATGGCGGCTTCCCAATCTCAGCCCTGTAGGAGCCGAGAACTTGGGGCCCTGCTGCTCGGTAAGCCCCCAGAGAAAAGCAGTCAATCACTTCCATCTGCCCGGTCTCCTGCCACACTCCGTGCTCACCTGGCCTGTGACCAAGCATTTCTCTCTGGCACAATACCCCCTGTGGAGTCTCCAAACCCAGCAGATCCCTTCGGTGCGCTCCCGCGGGGATCCTCCCGCAAGGGCAGGGCAATTCCGCCTCCAGCAAAGACATTTGGGAACCACAGCAACAGGCCCCTCCCACAGAAGATCAGCAAGAACAGGCAGCCAAGTCCAAGTTTACCCATCAATGAGAACAGCCGAACTCCAGCAATAGGGGAATAATGCACATAGAATCCATGGCTTTTTTATCATGATTCTTTAGTCTTTCAAAGTTAATTTTTTTTTTTGAATTTTTCTTTTTCCCTTTTTCAACCAACATCTTATCAATCCCTTTATTTTTTTTAAAGATTTTATTTATTTATTTGACAGAGAGAATGAGAGAGAGAGCACATGAGAGGGGGTAGGGTCAGAGGGAGAAGCAGACTCCCTGCCGAGCAGGGAGCCCGATGCGGGACTCGATCCAGGGACTCCAGGATCATGACCCGAGCTGAAGGCAGTCGCTTAACCAACTGAGCCACCCAGGTGCCCCTTATCAATCCCTTTTTTAAAAAACATTTTTATTTTTCATTTTTAGAGTCATATTCTATCCCTTCATAGTACTTACCCTTATTTTTGGCATATAGATATATAAGTTGTTCTCTCTTTAAAATTTTGAGATACAGTTTCTTCTAACAGATCAAAATATACCCTACATCTCTAGTGTATGGCTTTGTTCTACTCTCCTGCCTGATCACATTCTCTCCACTTTTTTTTTTTAAATCCTCTTCTTTCTTTTTTCAAACAACTTCTTATCAATTCCTTTTATAAAATTTTTTCTAATTTTCATCTTTACAGTCATATTGCATCCCGTCATCATATCAACCCTTATTTTTGTACTTATATAAGTTTTCCTTTCTTTAAAATTTTGGGAGGCACTTTCTTCTAACAGACCAAAATACACCCCAAATCTAGTGTGTGGCACTGATCTATGCACCAGCCTGATCATATTTGATCATATTCTGGTTTTTTGTCTTGTTTTGTTCTGTTTTTGTTTGTTTTTATCTTTTTCTTTTTCTTTTTTCTTTCTTTCCCTTTCTTTTCCCCCGGCTTCAGGTCTTTTCTATTTGTGTAGAGTATATTTTCTGGGGATGTTGTTACCCTGTTAGCATTTTGTTCTCTCATTAATCTATTCTCCTCTGGACAAAATGACAAGATGGAAAAAATCACCTCAACAAAAAGAACAAGAGGTAGTACCGACTGCCAGGGACCTACTCAATACGGACATTAGTACGGTGTCAGATATAGAGTTCAGAATCATGACTTTAAAGATACTAGCTGGGCTTGAAAAAAGCATGGAAGTTATTAGAGAAACCCTTTCTGGAGAAATAAAAGAACTAAAATCTAACCAAGTCAAAATCAAAAAGGCTAATAATGAGGTGCAATAAAAAATGGGGGCACTAACTGCTAGGATAAATGAGGCAGAAGACAGAATCAGTGATATAGAAGACCAAATGATGGAAAATAAAGAAGCTGAGAAAAAGAGAGATAAACAACTACTGGATCACGAGGGCAGAATTCGAGAGATAAGCGATACCATCAGACGAAACAACATTAGAATAATTGGGATCCCAGAAGAAGAAGAAAGAGAGAGAGGGGCAGAAGGTATATTGGAGCAAATTATAGCAGAGAACTTCCCTAATTTGGGGAAAGAAACAGGCATCAAAATCCAAGAGGCACAGAGAACCCCTCTCAAAATCAATAAAAATAGGTCAACATCCCGACATCTAATAGTAAAACTTACGAGTCTCAGAGACAAAGAGAAAATCCTGAAAGCAGCTTGGGAGAAGAGATATGTCACCTACAATGCTAGAAACATTAGATTGGCAACAGACCTATCCACAGAGACCTAGCAGGCCAGAAAGGACTGGCAGGATATATTCAGAGCACTAAATGAGAAAAATGTGCAGCCAAGAATACTATATCCAGCTAGGCTATCATTGAAAATAGAAGGAGAGATAAAAAGCTTCCATGACAAACAAAAACTAAAGGAATTTGCAAACACGAAACCAGCCCTACAAGAAATATTGAAAGGGGTCCTGTAAGCAAAGAGAGAGCCTAGAAGCAATGTAGACCAGAAAGGAACACAGACAATATACAGTAACGGTCATCTTATAGGAAATACAATGGCACTAAATTCCTATCTTTCAATAGTTACCCTGAATGTAAATGGGCTAAATGCCCCAATCAAAAGACACAGGCTATCAGATTGGATTAAAAAACAAGACCCATCGATATGCTGTCTGCAAGAGACTCATTTTAGACCCAAAGACACCCCCAGATTGAAAGTGAGGGGGTGGAAAACAATTTACCATACTAATGGACACCAAAAGAAAGCTGGGGTGGCAATCCTTATATCAGACAAATTAGATTTTAAACCAAAGACTGTAATAAGACATGAGGAAGGACACTATATCCTACTTAAAGGGTCTATCCAGCAAGAAGATCTAACAATTGTAAATATCTATGCCCCTAACATGGGAGCAGCCAATTATATAAGGCAATTAAAAACAAAAGCAAAGAAACACATTGACAACAATACAATAATAGTGGGGGACTTTAACACCCCCCTCACTGAAATGGACAGATCATCTAAGCAAAAGATCAACAAGGAAATAAAGACTTTAAATGACACACTGGACCAAATGGACTTCACAGACATATTCAGAACATTCCACCCCAAAGCAATGGAATACACATTCTTCTTTAGTGCCCATGGAACATTCTCCAGAATAGATCACATCCTAGGTCACAAATCAGGTCTCAACCGGTACCAGAAGATTGGGATCATTCCCTGCCTATTTTCAGACAACAATGCTTTGAAACTAGAACTCAATCACAAGAGGAAAGTCGGAAAGAACTCAAATACATGGGGGCTAAAGAGCATCCTACTAAAGAATGAATGGGTCAACCAGGAAATTAAAGAAGAATTTAAAAAAATTCATGGAAACCAATGAAAATGAAAACACAACTGTTCAAAATCTTTGGGATGCAGCAAAGGCAGTCCTGAGAAGAAAGTATATAGCAATACAAGCCTTTCTGAAGAAACAAGAAAGGTCTCAAGTACACAACCTAACCCTACACCTAAAGGAGATGGAGAAAGAACAGCAAATAAAGCCTAAACCCAGCAGGAGAAAAGAAATAATAAAGATCAGAGCAGAAATCAATGAAATAGAAACTAAAAGAACAGTAGAACAGATCAACGAAACTAGGAGCTGGTTCTTTGAAAGAATTAACAAGATTGATAAACCCCTGGCCAGACTTATCAAAAAGAAAAGAGAAATCACCCAAATCAACAAAATCATGAAAGAAAGAGGAGAGATCACAACCAACACCAAAGAAATACAAACAATTATAAGAACATATTATGAGCAACTCTATGCCAGCAAATTAGATAACCTGGAAGAAATGGATGCATTCCTAGAGATGTATCAACTACCAAAACTGAACCAGGAAGAACTAGAAAACCTGAACAGACCTATAACCACTAAGGAAATTGAAGCAGTCATCAAAAACCTCCCAAAAAACAAAAGCCCAGGGCCAGATGGCTTCCCAGGGGAATTCTACCAAACATTTAAAGAAGAATTAATACCTATTCTTCTGAAACTGTTCTAAAAAATAGAAATGGAAGGAAAACTTCCAAACTCGTTTTATGAGGCCACCATTACCTTGATCCCAAAACCAGACAAAGACCCCATCAAAAAGGAGAATTACAGACCAATATCCCCGATGAACATGGATGCAAAAATTCTCACCAAAATACTAGCCAATAGGATCCAACAGTACATTAAAAGGATTATTCACCACGACCAAGTGGGATTTACCCCTGGGCTGCAAGGTTGGTTCAACATCCGCAAATCAACATGATACAATACATTAACAAAAGAAAGAACAAGAATCATATAATCCTCTCAATAGATGCAGAAAAAGCATTTGACAAAGTACAGCATCCTTTCTTGATCAAAACTCTTCAGAGTATAGGCATAGAGGGTACATACCTCAATATCATAAAAGCCATCTATGAAAAACCTACAGCAAATATCATTCTCAATGGGGAAAAACTGAGAGCTTTCCCTCTAAGGTCAGGAATGCGGCAGGGATGTCCACTATCACCACTGCTATTCAACATAGTATTAGAAGTCCTAGCCACAGCAATCAGACAACAAAAAGAAATCAAAGGCATCCAAATCGGCAAAGAAGTCAAACTCTCACTTTTTGCAGATGATATGATACTTTATGTGGAAAACCCAAAAGACTCCACCCCAAAACTGCTAAAACTCATACAGGAATTCAGTAAAGTGGCAGGATATAAAATTAATGCACAGAAATCAGTGGCATTCCTATACACCAACAACAAGACAGAAGAAAGAGAAGTTAAGGAGTCGATCCCATTTACAATTGCACCCAAAACCAAAAGATACCTAGGAATAAATCTAACCAAAGAGGCAAAGGATATGTACTTAGAAAACTATAAAATACTCATGAAAGAAACTGAGGAAGACACAAAGAAATGGAAAAACGTTCCATGCTCATGGATTGGAAGAACAAATATTGTGAAGATGTCAATGCTACCTAGAGCAATCTACACATTCAATGCAATCCCCATCAAAATACCATCCACTTTTTTCAAAGAAATGGAACAAATAATCCTAAAATTTGTATGGAACCAGAAAAGACCCCGAATAGCCAGAGGAATGTTGAAAAAGAAAAGCAAAGCTGGCAGCATCACAATTCCAGACTTCCAGCTCTATTACAAAGCTGTCATCATCAAGACAGTATGGTACTGGCACAAAAATAGACACACAGATCAATGGAATAGAATAGAGAGCCCAGAAATGGACGCTCAACTCTATGGTCAATTAATCTTTGACAAAGCAGGAAAGAATGTCCAATGGAAAGAAGACAGTCTCCTCAACAAATGGTGTTGGGAAAATTGGATAGCCACATGCAGAAGAATGAAACTGGACCATTTCCTTACACCACACACAAAAATAGACTCCAAATGGTTGAAAGACCTCAATGTGAGACAGGAGTCCATCAAAATCCTAAAGGAAAACACAGGCAGCAACCTCTTCGACCTCAGCCACAGGAACTTCTTCCTAGAAACATCGCCAAAGGCAAGGGAAGCGAGGGCAAAAATGAACTACTGGGACTTCATCAAGATAAAAAGCTTTTGCAGAGTCAAAGAAACAGTCAACAAAACCAAAAGACAACCGACAGAATGGGAGAAGATATTTGCAAATGACATATCAGATAAAGGGCTAGAATCCAAAAATCTATAAAGAACTTATCAAACTCAACACCCAAAGAACAAAGAATCCAATCTAGAAATGGGCAGAAGACATGAACAGACATTTTTCCAAAGAAGACATCCAAATGGCCAACAGACACATGAAAAAGTGCTCAACATCACTCAGCATCAGGGAAATCCAAATCAAAGCCTCAATGAGATACCACCTCACACCAGTCAGAATGGCTAAAATTAACAAGTCAGGAAACGTCAGATGTTGGCGGGGATGCGGAGAAAGGGGAAGCCTCCTACACTGTTGGTGGGAATGCAAGCTGGTGCAGCCACTCTGGAAAACAGTATGGAGGTTCCTCAAAAAGTTGAAAATAGAGCTACCATATGATCCAGCAATTGCACTACTGGGTATTTACCCCAAAGATACAAATGTAGGGATCTGAAGGGGTATGTGCACCCTGATGTTTATAGCAGCAATGTCCACAATAGCCAAACTGTGGAAAGAGTCAAGATGTCCATTGACAGACGAATGGATAAAGAAGAGGTGGTATATATATACAATGGAATATTATGCAGCCATCAAAAGGAATGAGATCTTGCCATTTGCAACGACATGGATGGAACTGGAGGGTGTTATGCTGAGCGAAATAAGTCAATCAGAGAGACATGTATCACACGACCTCACTGATATGAGGAATTCTTAATCTCTGGAAACCAACTGAGGGTTGCTGGAGTGGGGGGTGGGGTGGGAGGGATGGGGTGGCTGAGTGGTAGACATTGGGGAGGGTATATGCTATGGTGAGCGCTGTGAATTGCGTAAGACTGTTGAATCACAGATCTGTACCTCTGAAACAAATAATGCAATATATGTTAAGATAAAAAAAAAAAGAAGAAGATAGTAGGAGGGGAAGAAAGAAGGGGGGGAAATTGGAGGGGGAGACGAACCATGAGAGACGATGGACTTTGAAAAACAAACTGAGGGTTCTAGAGGGGTGGGGGGTGGCAGGATGGGTTAACCTGGTGATGGGTATTAAAGAGGGCACATTCTGCATGGAGCACTGGGTTATACGCAAACCGTGAATCATGGAACACTACATCTAAAACTAATGATGTAATGTATGGGGATTAAAATAACAGTAAAAAAGATATTAAAAAATTTAAAAAAAAAAGAAAGCGAGGATCCCAAACAAACAATTGCTTAATCTGTTTGAGGGCCAGAGTGTTTGGGAGCCTAAGAAAGCGAGCCACCCAAGGCATTTAAAGGCAGGGGGCAAGATCGGGGCTTTTCTTTGCAAAATTATGCCTTTGAATCTAAAGTTTCAATTTATATTGTTTTCAAAGGAGGATGAGGGCTTGGGATGTTTTGTTATTTTCATTCTAAACATAATATTGAGCTTGTCTCTGAAAAAACATTTTATCTAGTCTGTTGTACAGGAAATAGAAAATTGGGTGTAATTGAGAACGTAGCATACAGCCTTCACACAGCCACCAAATGGATGAAAGCCCACATTTTCATTCTAGACCGAGTAAGGGGGAAATTTATGGGAAATGGGAAATTACGTGTGTATATTTGGATACTGGATCTTCATTCACCATTCACATTTATGGAAAAGCTGAGATAGTCTATTTTTAAACCTTGACATTCAGCTATAAGGGAAAATCAATTTTGAATGTGCAAAAAAAAAAAAAGTCTGGTGTGTGGTTGAAGGTAAACCTGATCTTGGACATGGGCTCTTATATTAACAAACCATGTGATCTTTTTCTCTTAGTATCTCATTTTCTCCTCTGTGTGCTGGATAATCAAATGTACTTCATTAGGTACTTGGCGGATTAAATAGATTATCAAGGCAAAGTGATTAACACAGTGTTTGGTAAAGAAAAACACTCATACATGACAATTACCAGCATATGGCAGAATACTTCTTAAGAATCATGAGTCTTGACACTCTATCCTAAATCTGTGTTACAAATGAAGAAATCAACCCCAAGTCAAAGAAATAAGATGATGCCAAATTAAATAAGCTTATTATAAATATCAAGGAATTTCACCCAAAATATATAGTTCAAATAATGAACTCCAATAGAGCAGTCAACCACGGAAGCACAGGAAATGAAGAAAGGACCAAAGATATCCAGAAGGAAATACGTAGGGTCATCATGACCAACAAGAAAAGTGGAGTCAGAAAGGGCCACAGAGGACGCCTGGGTGGCTCAGTTGGTTGGGCGACTGCCTTCGGCTCAGGTCATGATCCTGGGGTCCCGGGATCGAGTCCCGCATCGGGCTCCCTGCTAAGCGAGGAGCCTGCTTCTCCCTCTGACCCTCCCCCCTCTCATGTACTCTCTCTCATTCTCTCTCTCTCTCAAATAAATAAATAAATAAAAAATCTTTAAAAAAAAAAAAAAAAGAAAGGGCCACAGAAATACCCTGAAAGCTGACTCTACTCTACCTACTTTCCTTACATCCATCCCTCAATCCTTTCATCTTTGTTCCTATTTTTGTAAGTTTAACTTACTCTTCAATAGAACCTAGTTCCAGTTTGGTCACCTGAATTTAAAAAGATGAAGAGAAGAATGGATAAAGAAGATATATATGTAGATATGTGTATGTGTATATATATATATATATATATGTACATATACACACACACGTACACACACACACACAATATACTCAGCTATAAAAAAAAGAATGAAATCTTGCCATTTGTGACATGAATGGACCTAGAAGGTATTATGTAAGGGAAAGCCAACTAAAGAATATTATAGTCTTTCTCTTGAGCTTAAGTATTTATAAAAATTGTGTCTGTAGAATGACAAATACTGTATGATCTCACTTATATGTGGAATCTAGAACAATTAAACTCATGGAAGCAGAGAACAGAATGGTGGTTGCCAGGTGCTGGGGGGAGAGGAGAATGGGGAGGTGATGGTCAAATGGTATATAGTTTGTTATACAAGATAAATAAATTCTGGAGATCTACTACACAGCATAGTGGCCATAGCTAACAATATTGTATTAAATATGTAAAATTTACTAAGAGGGTAGATCTTATATTAAGTATTCTTACAGCTAAATAAATAAAAAAATAATAATAATAAAAGAGGTGGGAAGAAACTTTGGGAGGCGATGGATAGATTTATGGCCATGACGTTGCTGGTGATGGTTTCACGGGTGCATATTTATCAATCAGTTGTATATTTTCCAATCATTGGGTTCATATATGTTAAATATGTACAGCTTTCTATTTGTTAATCATACCTCAATAAAGAGATTTTAAAAATTGTATCCGATATCTCCTCCAGTTCAAATGCATCCCTGTGCTTGAAAAAGGGAAAAAGAAAACTTTTCTGTGTAAGTTTTTGAAAAGCGTAACCTATTTTGTGTCTTCAGATAACAAAAACATTTTGCAACTGAGCAATTAGACCCTTTAAAGAACCATCCAGTCTAAATTGTGAACGGTTAGGCACTGAGGATATTTTCTTCTGAGATTCTTGCTGTAGAACCGTTATTGAGCTGCCCCACAGATTATAGACTTGACCCTTCAGTTTTGTTTTTGCCTTCTGTATGCTCTACCATCCTTGCACACAGAGGAGAGTCACCTACGTGATGATGGACTGTGAAGAGAAAACTGGCTGTCCATGGGTTATGCATTGTCAGATTCAGTGCCCCTTTTCCATGTGGCATTGAGCAGTTTTATGTTTACTCAAAGAATAACGAATCCCTATTTACACATGGCAAAGGAGTACTGTAAAGAGTCTTCAGAGTAAAATCTCTTCTGTCTTCTGGAAAAAAATTAAAGTGAATTGTTTAAATATATTTGAGTATTATAGCTTATATAATAAAAATGTTAAGGATTTACATAATAAAAAAGGTAAAGATTGGTAAGGTATGAATTAGCAAATATAAGAGATTATGTTTTTAAGGGAATTAATAAGAAAATATATTTTTTAAAGATTTTATTTATTTATTTGGCAGAGAGAGGGAGAGAGAGAGCACAAGCAGGGGGAGCGGCAGGCAGAGGGAGAAGGAGAAGCAGGCTCCCCGCTGAGCAGGGAGCCCGATGTGGGGCTCCATCCCAGGACCCTGGAATCATGACCTAAACCAAAGGCCAATGCTTAACCAACTGAGCCACCCAGGTGCCCTAAGAAGAAAAGATTTTTATGTTTTAATAATTGAAATAATTCAGTTCATTTAGAATAGTTGAAGTTTGACAGGAAATCTAGCTGGATGCTTATTCTAAGGAAAGTAACCATAATATCCTGACATCATCACATTATTACTTTTTGTGTACCCAGCCACTAGTTAGGTTCTTATGTGTTTTACCAATGGCTATTTTATGTGCATATGTACATCAATCTCCAGAATTCAAAGTCTGAAAATTCACACACTTGTCCTCACTGGTTAACATGGAAATAAAAAACAATCTCACACAGTTTCACAGAGTAGTACAGAAAAAGCTGCAAAAATGGATATCCAGTGCACTCCTCTAAAAGGAATAATGAAATTTATACATGAGGGTTTCTAAACTGGTATCATTTTCCTAAAAATGCCTTCTTGGAAATGGTCGAGAGGAAATAGAAGCATTTCATTCTGACAGGAAAATTTGGGACTAAGCAATAGTCTAATAGTCATACCCTATTGTTTCCCTATCTCAATAAATGGATAAAGCTTTCAAAAACCTGATGATACAGAAGATACAAAAAAATAACATTTCCTACTTGTCAAGAAATTAGAGACTGTTTGAGATTCAAAAATCTTAGTTGAAAAGAAAAAAAATACAAACCTAAGGCAATTTCACATTTTTTCTAACTTAGCAATTCATATATCCATGTTGCTTTTTCCACATACCAAATTACCTATTAATTTATTGATTTATATCAGAGATACCTACTACCTGACTAAAGGGATTTGACTCCCTATTTTGCACCCAAACTACACATTCAGAATTATTTAGAACACCATCTCTAAGCCAGCTACTAATTCTAATCTGGAGTTGGCATTTGAATTATATTTATTTGCTGTGATCAACACAAGACTGGGGCGGGAAAATATAAAGATACATATTTTTATGATATTCACATGCCTTTCCTAGGGTATGGCAGAAAGGATAAGAGGCATTCCCCAGATTAAAAACAAACAAACAAACAAAGAAACAAAAAACAACAACAAAAAACAAACCTGGAAAGCTGTCTGGACAAATTGCACAAGGACACTTTGAAATTTGCTTTTAGCAAAATCTTCCATAGCCCGAGAAGCACTAAATAAAGGAGGTCACTTTCTTACATATAATAAATCACAAACTTTTAGAGCTAGAATGTGTCTTAAGATACACCTCATCCTACCTTTTTGATCAGATGTATCCATCCTCTATACCACCAGCAGGAGCAGAATTCCAGATTCTTCCTCATTACCTCTATAGGTGGAGAAATCACTGCTCCTTGTGATCAGCCCATCTGATCTTTAAGTAGCTTAAGTTGCTGGATTTTGTTAGTAGTAGTCTATTTCTCCCTAACTTTTATCTTCCATTCACTGATTTTATTGCTGTCTTATGGGACTCCATAGAATGACTTCTATTCTTTTTACATGTTAGCTTTTCAACATATGAACACAGGTCTTACCTTCCATACTATTCTTCATGTCTCTATAGTGGTATGATTTCAGATAAATCTTTTCCTATCTGGCCTTAAGTTTCTAATCTATAAAAGGAAAGGTTTATGCTATCTGAAGAGAAACCAGAGAAAGGTTTAAAGCCATTTAGTAGTAGAATGCTTCATATGTGAAAAGAGTGGAAAGTTTGGAGCCCTAACTATTGGCTTCTGCACTGGCTGCCTTAGAAACCCCTCCCGCAAATACATCTGTGGAAAAAGTCATATGCTCTATAGAAGAGAGATTAAAAAATACCGAGACATGTGGATGCAAAATATTTGTCTGGCTGTAAATTTCTGTACTATTTTAAAAAGTGAGATATCTATTTATTTTAGGCGTTGTTTAAGATAGCTTTAATTTTGCTCACTCCTTTCTGGACATGCCCCAGTTTGTCCAAGTAAAAGATAAGTCTTCAAGAAATTTCCCACTTTAGGGGCGCCTGGGTGGCTCAGTTGGTTGAGCGACTGCCTTCGGCTCAGGTCATGATCCTGGAGTCCCGGGATCGAGTCCCGCATCGGGCTCCCTGCTCGGCGAGGGGTCTGCTTCTCCCTCTGACCCTCTTCCCTCTCGTGCTCTCTGTCTCTCATTCTCTCTCTCTCAAATAAATAAATAAAATCTTTAAAAAAAAAAAGAAATTTCCCACTTTAATAATAAACTTCAACATTGGATTCATGATGTGCAAACTATTTTACTAGAAGGCTCTTTTCCTACCTTCATTACAGGGGGGAAAAAAAAGGAATCTGTCATAAATGGTTAACCCTTTAGTAATACAGTTAAACACTAAAGGTTTGATAGTCTGAACCATGACTGATACAAATGTGAACTGAATTCACCCAAAAATCTATTCCTGCGTATAAAAGAGGTCTTTTTAAGAAAGACATTTTCCCTCTCAAACCTCTGAAAATTCTATGAAATATCAACACATTTCTTTATAGATCTTCCCGTGTCATTGAATCAAGCGTCATCAACATCTTCTATGATTCAGTAAGCAAAATATAGGCAAGAGATTGATTATTGTCCTACTTCGCTTTCTCACCTTCTGATATGTTTCAACAATCAGAATAGTTATTTGCATCTAAAATACTCATGTTCTACTCATTAAGTACTGTCATTGTCTTAGGATAGAGATATTTCATTGTGACAATTTGAGTTACACTGCAGTATTGTTTCCTATGTAAATGACAGGAGGAAACTACAGTGTTATATTACCACTTTGTATAAACTTATGTCTTTTAAAGAAGCTGAGAGAAGAAAAGAAAACACAATATATTATGCCTGTTTTTTTTGTTTTGTTTTTTAACTTTCGTATTTACTATTTCTGGTTCTCTTCATTTCTACCTGTGGATTCAATTTACCATTTGATGTCACTCATTCACTCCAATTTGGTTTTATTCCTACCTCCCTCATCTGTGTGCTTACTGTCAAATATGTGACATTCCCATATGTCATATACCTAACAATACAATTTTACAGACATTGTTTTATGCAGTTTCTTAAGTTAGTTGGTAAGAGAAAGAAGATATATGCATTTAGTCTTTTACAGTTACCTTAACTTTTTTTTTTTATTCAAGACGGTTTTATTTGAAATAGTCAAAACTGGAAATAATTCAAATATCCATAAACAGATGAATGAATAAACAAATAGTTTATTTGGTCTTTATATTTACTCACTTTCTTTTGTTTAGTATGTATATTAGAATGATTCTATGGTGTCAATTTCTTAAGGACTTCCTTTAGTATTTTTTTAGTTAAGTTTTTTCTTTAAATTCTTTATTTAAATTCAATTTAGTTAACACATACTGTATTATTAGTTTCAGGAGTAGAATTTAGTGATTCATCACTTACATATAAGACCCAGTGCTCATCACAGCAAATGCCCTCCTTAATGCCCATCACCCAGGTATTCCTTCCCCCACCCACCTGCCCTCCAGCAACCCTCAGTTTGTTTCCTAGAGTTCAGTGTCTCTTATGATTTGCCCCCCTCTCTGTTTTCATCTTATTTTATTTTTCTTTCCCTTCCCCTATGTTCAACACATTTTCTCAGTTTGTGTTTACCTGGGATGTATTTTTGCCTTCATTTTGGAAAGAGTTTTGCTGCATATAAAATTGATTTTTTTTTCAGCTTTTGAATACGTTATAACACTACATTCTAACCTCCATTGCTTCTGATAATAAATCTGCCAATTTTATGGGATTAACTTACACATGAAGAGTCATTTTTCTCATGCTGTATTCAGGATTTTTGGCTTTCAACATTTTGACTATGAGGCATTTGGGTAAGGTCTATGTCTATTTATCCTACTTGGAATTTGTTGAGCTTTGTGGATGTGTTGATTAATGTTTTCATCAAATTTGGAAGGTTTTTAGTTGTTATTTCTTCAGGAAAAAAAAAATCTGCTCATTTATTTTTCTTCTCTATTTGTAGCACTCCTATTATGTATATGTTGGTATACTTACTGGTATTCCAAATTTCTTGAGGTTCTGTTTATTTTTCTCTATTTTTTTTTTTTAGACTGCATAATCTCTATTCAAGTTTGATTTTTTTTTTCCAAGTGTTTATTTAAATTCCAGTTAGTTAACATCCAGTATAAAATAGTTACAGGTTTAGAATTTAGTGATTCAACACATACATACAATACTTGGTACTCATCACAGCAAGTGCCCTCCTTTACCCCATCACCTATTTAACCCATTCCCCCGCCCTCCTCCCCTCTGGTAACCATCAGTTTGTTCTCTATAGTTAAGAGTCTGTTTCTTGGTTTGTCTATTTTTCCCATGTTCATTTTTTTTTTCTTAAATTCCACATATGAGTGAAATCATATGGTATTTGTCTTTCTCTGACTTATTTTGCTTAGCATAATATTCTCTAGCTCTATCCACATCAGTGCAAATGGCAAGATTTCATTCTTTTGTATGGCTGACTAATAGTCCATTGTAAATATATACACCACAACTTCTTTATCCATTCATCAGTCATGGACATTTGGGCTCTTTCCCTAATTTGGCTATTGTTGGTAAGGCTACTATAAACATTAAGATGCATGTGTTCCTTCGAATCAGTAATTTTGTATCTTTGGGGTAAATACCTAGTAGTATAATTACTGGATTGTAGGGTAGTTCTATTTTTAACTTTTTGAGGAACCACCATACTGCTTTCCAGAGTGGCCGCATCAGTTTGCATTCCAACCAACAGTGTTTAGGAGGGATATTTTTTAAATCTACTCTTGAGACTCTCCAGTGCATTTTTCATGTAGCTTCTTGCACTTTTCAACTCCAATACCTCTACTACTCTTTTAAAAATAATTTCTATCTGGATTTTTATTCACCATCTGATGAGTCTTTGTCATCCTACTTTTAATTCTTTCAGTATAGTTACTTCTGACTCTTTAAACACATTTATAATAACTGTTTTCAAGTCTTTGTCCTCTATGCCCAACATGTAAGCCTACTCAAAGGCAGTGTCTAGTATCTGCTGTATTTTCTTATGTATAGGTCACACTTCTTATGTATTTCCATGCCTTGTGATATTTCTATTCCTGTTGTGGAAACTGGACATTTTAGATCATTTATGTAGCAATTTTTTGGTATCATATTGATGAATGCTATATCTCCTGATAAACTGAGTTATCTTTCCTTTTCTTCAAATATGACTAACTTCACTAAAGAACTATTGTTTAATAAATTTTAATCTTGAAAACCGTAATTTATGAATCTTCTATATTTTAATATTGTAGAAAAGAGTCTAATATTAGTTTGACATTTCTCTAAGAAATACTTTAAGTACTTATTAGCTTTATTTTCCTGTTGGCACTGTTTTTATTCTGTCCACATACTTGTAATATTGTTTATTTTTAGAAATCAAAACTTCCCTTCCAGCTAGATTATCAGTTTTGTATTTTAAAGCTATTATTCTAATAATAGGTGAAAATTCTGGAAATGCAGCCTCAGTAAAGTTATCTTTTACTACAATGTGAAAATATTTCCCATTCCATTTGTTTTAGTAAACTATTCGAGAATGCAATCATAACAGATACTTTATTGTTCTTAACCATCATGAATTTTCTTAGACTAGAATTTGTTTTCTTATTTACCTTCCAAATATTTACCTTCAAGTTTCACATCTGCTCACAGGATGATGAGTAGAATTTTCTTAGTTCCCTTCACTATCTGCATGGTTTATTTTGAATCTCTTTTGGATTTTAAGCATCGAGGACAGTTTTAAAATAGTTACTGTCTTCAGGTCTTTTCTTGTTTTGATAACTCTGCTGTTCTAAGGAATCAGCATATACAGCAAGATTTCTCATCAGCCAGGCCTGCACACAAAGCTCAGAGGATGATTATATCTAGATTTCTCCATGGTCATTTATTTGTCTTGCATACCAGTGGCAATCCCAGGTGGACAGTAGGGGATGCCTTTAATTGTTCTTTTCTTTTCCTTTTTCCTTAACATACTCTCTACAGGTAGAACACACTGTAATAAAAGTATTTTATGAATTCAATGGACTACCCTTATCTCCAGAATCTGGAACACTAAATTGAGTAGTCTTAGAATCTGTGCGCTGTTCTTTGAGGAATCCAATCCTTTTATGGATCATTAGCTCTAATTTACCCCACATACACATGTTTACAAAGTCATGAGAATGAACACTTTATCCATGATAACTGAAATGAGAAAAACGCCTTTGATTACTCATCCTCAGAGAATATTATGAGCTGCAAAGATCAAATATCATTCAAAAAACTGAGAAACTTTCTTTTCTGATGGTTACAAATATAAGTATTGATCTACTTGTTACCTAAAAGCAAAGCCCTGGTTGCCTCTCAGACACTGTATCAGCTTTAGCTTCTAGATAAGTGAGACTGACCAGTTAGGAATAATGATCCTATTTTGCTCGATTTCTGGCATGGGGCACGCAAATCTACTCTTTCTGAAGAATAATACATGAGTAGAGTAAAATATCCAATATCAAAGTGTGCCTGAGAATGTCACCTTAAAAAGGGTTTATTTGTATGACCTACCCAGATTATTTTTCATTCTTTTAACAGTCCAAACAGAATGTTGTATTTTTACAATACTGTTTTGATGTCTTTATTTTACAAGTCTAAATCCTTACTTCAGTGGTATTAAAAACAAACTTTACCTTGTTAGTGATGCACTTTGGGCTAATATCCTAAAGTCTGGTGGCTAGATGTCACATGATACTGGTTTTACTCTTTAAGGAGAAAAACGTTCAGAACTTGGATATTTGCATATTAAAGCCTGCAAAGTACATTGAAAGAGTTTACAGCTAGAACACAGAGCTTTTTTTTTTTTTTTTTTGAATACATGTCTTTGAGAAGGAAAAAATATATTCAAACCTCAAGCCCTACACACTTTCAAATCTTAAAGCAAAACGTAAGGAAAGACAATCAAATAAAGAGGGTAGTTCAGTGGACCAAACGTCAAGATAACTAAACTTCTTGGCTTTGACTTGAACTCCAGCAGCTAGTTTACCTTTCACAGGTTTTCATTTCCTCTTTTGAGGACAAAATGGAGTTCATTTTATAGATGAAGATATATACCATGTAATCATTATTCTGCCTCAGGAGTAACTCTAATTACAGTGTAGTTATAAAATGCATAATTCATAAAATAATGTAAGTGAAATAAAATACACATAAAACAAGTAAAATAAATAGAGATGAAAATTATAGAGCTCCGGAGCTATTTGCCTTTATAATTATACTAGTTGTTGTGGGGATTTTTTTTTTTTTTATTCTCCTATGCTCACCATTTTTTCCTTTATCTTCTTCCATTTTCCAGTGCTAACAAAGAAAAGCTGGTTTCCCTGAAATTGAGGTTAAGGTCAAATAACTACCAGAAAAATCTATATTGCCGTATGATTGTGTTGATAATCAGAGAAATAGAAGGGACTCTGAAATAAGGGAGACATGAAGTGACTGAAATTATAGGAACTTTGACAGAGCCCTACTCAATCTTTCCAAAAACATCGTAAAATTATCCCTAACTTTAACAGAAGCACTAAAGGCATACTAACATGTAAGATCCAGGAGATCAGGTTTTGTTTTGTTTTGTATGATTTGTATCCGTTTAAGTTCACTTCTGTCTCTCCAGAATTAAAAGAGTCCCTGTGTATAGATAAATATATGCTTAATAAATGAATTTTCCATGAAATGTTTTCAATGTCCTAGAATATAAGTGTCCATTTTGTCTTATTCCATAGAACGAAACTGGTTGGCCTTTAAAAGGAACTATTCCTTTTACCTTCCTCACTTGCTACTCTAGCTTCCCAAAGATTCTTTCCAATTTCAGAGAGGAAGAGGAAATTTTAAGACCCATCCCTGTTCCTAGCTGCCACATACCTTGTCCTCTGCAGGGGTGAAGCTCCTCAACTTACATATGAAGTTTCATCCCATTTCACTTTTCCAAAAGCAAGTGTTGATATTATCAAAAGATGATTTACGCAGCTCCAGTCAATACATTGGTTTTATGTTCAAGCTGCATCTGCACTAGTCTGCATGAACGCAATACCTTTGTTTTAATTACTTGATTCTTACCTTCTTCGTAGGCCATGCAATCACACCTTTGTTATTATTTCTTGTCTCATGACTCAGTTATCAATTGTAGTCTTTCTTTATTGGTCACTGTTAATGGATTCTTGCCATGACTGGCTTATTGCTATCTCAAAACCTCCCTATACTTAGATTTCTTATTTTCTCTTGCCAGTATTCATTTTTGTGATTACATACGTAATTTTTAAGTGGACTCAGAGTTGAATCTGACTTGCTGTCCTGCCCCTTTTTTGTCAATGATATTTTCCTTTACACATTCATAGTGTGTTCTTTAGAAATCTCACCTTGTCACTATCTATATTCCTTTCAATTTCTTTGTTCTGAGTCAATCATGACATGTAACATTTAATTATTTGGTGTCTGCTTAACCTTCCACATCAAGTGCATTTGTATTTGCTTTGTAAAATTATTTGCGATATTTATATTTATCATATGTGTATTTAAATTATATTCTTTCAAAGAAAGTCTGATTATCGTTAAGTTGTTGTAATACATCATAGTTCTATACATTTGGATTTGATCTGTGGTCATCTATAACCTACGGGAATTCAGCTGATACATTTATTCTCTTCCAGGTGTCTACAACGCCATAGTTGCATTGCTTTTCTGAAGGCTGCTGTTATGTCCATGTTCCTTTAAAATATCCAGATATGTGGGCGCCTGGGTGGCTCAGTTGGTTAAGCGACTGCCTTTGGCTCAGGTCATGATCCTGGAGTCCCAGGATCGAGTCCCGCATCGGGCTCCCTGCTCAGCGGGGAGTCTGCTTCTCCCTCTGACCCTCTTCCCTCTCATGCTCTCTGTCTCTCACTCTCTCTGTCTCAAATAAATAAATAAAATCTTTAAAAAAAATAAATAAATAAATAAATAAATAAATAAATAAAAAATAAAATATCCAGATATGTGACTAAGTTTCTCATTTGCAGGAATGTCTTGATTTTTTTTTGCTTGTGCTTCAGGGTATTAGTAAACATTCTTAATTTAGTACTATCTCATAAAGATGTTTTTCTAATTTGCTACCACCACAACTGCATCTCCCAGTTTTCTTTTTTTTTTTTTTAAGATTTTATTTATTTATTTGTCAGAGAGATTGAGAGCACAAGCAGGGGGAGTGGGAGTGGGAGAAGCAGGCTCCCCGCGGAGCAAGGAACCCGATGTGGGACTCGATCCCAGGACCCCGGGACCACGACCCGAGCCGAAGGCAGACGCTCAACCGACTGAGCCACCCAGGCGTCCCTCCCAGTTTTCTAATTGGGGTATCATTATTTGCATCCCAACTGTAGGACCTGAAAAAGATGAACTTTAGAGATAACTTTAGAAGTGGCCCTTTTTCAATATACCTGTTGCATACTTGTTAGATTCTTAATCTAGTAGTCCTTAACTAAAAATCTTTGAACAGCAAAGGTAAATCTTGCAGAGTAACATTTCAGAAAACCACTTTAACTCTTACTATGTATATTTGAAAATAACTAATATTTTATGGCATTAACTTTAAAGAACATTTGATAGGATTACTTCATTTGAACACATAAGGCAAATATTTCCTTCAGCTTTACACTGCACTCCACAGGATCCATTTAAAACCATTACCATACATAAATTCACAGAACGATGAAGAAAAGCAGCAGCTCATAAGAATATAGGACAATTTCAGTTTTCGCATTTGCAGTTTGTAAATTACAATTTTCACACTCTCTCTTGGCACCTTACACTGGATACGGGAGTTAAAACTCAGCTATCAGCACTTCAGCATCACATTTGCAAAGAAAAGCAAACATCAAATTCTAAGTTTCCTGTGCACTACAGAGCAAATGTGCCAGGAGGAAAAACAGATCCCTTGCAATGGCCTGCACAAAGTCTTCCTTTCTCAGAACTAGAGAGAGAAATTCTTTCAAGATCTTTCTAGCCCCAAGAGATATAGAGGACACTCATGAAAATGGCAGTTTTATTCATCTTTTCTCACAAAGAGCAATGCTGCCACTAAGGAGAATGGCCTGCCCAGTAAAGTATAGTAAAAATAGATATTTTTATTTTTTTACTTAGACTTTGTTTGGGGGGGGCAGTTTCAGGTTCAGAGCAAAATTAAGGGAAAGGTAGGTAGATTTCTCATAGATCCTTACCCCCATACATGCATGGGCTCCCCAATTATCCATATCCCCCCTCGAGGGGTAACTTTTTTTTTTTTTTTTAAAGATTGTATTTATTTATTTAAGACAGAGAGAATGAGAGAGAGAGAGAGAGAGCACATGAGAGGGGGGAAGGTCAGAGGGAGAGGCAGACTCCCTGCCGAGCAGGGAGCCCAATGCGGGACTCGATCCAGGGACTCCAGGATCGTGACCTGAGCCGAAGGCAGTCGCTTAACCAACTGAGCCACCCAGGCGCCCGTCGAGGGGTAACTTTTTTTTTTTACAATTGATGAATTATACTGCCACATCACAATCAGCCAAAGGCCACAGCTTACATTATGGTTAACTGTTGATGTTGCACATTCTATGGGTTTGGATAAATGTGTACTGACATGTACCATCATCATGGTATCATACACTGTCCTAAAAAATCCTCTGCTATTTAGCCCTTATTTCTTGCCACCCACAACTGATCACCACTGATCTTTACATTATCTCCATAGTTCTGCCTTAACAGAATGCCATGTAGTTGGAATCATACAGTATGTAGACTTTTCAGATTGACTTATTTCATTTAGTAGTATGCATTAAGGGTTCCTCCGTGTCTTTTTAGGAGTTGAGAGCTCATTTCTTTTCATCGCTGAGTAAGATTCTGTTCTCTTGATGTACTAGTTTATTTATTTATCTATTCACCCACTGAAGGACATCTTGGTTGCTTCCAAGTTTTAGCAATTATGAATAATGCTGCTATAAACAGTCATGTGCAAGGTTTTATGTGGACATAAGTTTCAACTCCTTTGGGTAAATATTAAGGAATGCAATTGCCAGACTGTATGGTAAGAGTATGTTCAGTTTTGCAAGAAGCCACCAAACTGTCACCCAAAGTGGCTGTACCATTTTGCATTCCCATTAGCAAGAAATGAGAGTTCCAATTGCACCACACCCTTCCCAGCACTGGGTGTGGTAGCCCAAACACCATTCTAGCAAGTGTGTAGTGGGATTTTGTTGTTGTTTTATTTTGCATTCCTCCAATGACATATGATGTGGAACATCTTTTCATATACTTATTTGCCATCTGTAAATCTTCTTTGGTGAGGTGTCTGTTAAAATTTCTGGCCCATTTTTTCTTTAAGATTTATTTACTTATTTATTTTTAGAGGGGGCGGGCAGAGAGAGGGGGAGAGAAACAATCTTCCTGCTGCGTGCAGGAGCTCAACTCTGGGATCCACCCCACAACCCAGATCATAACCGCAAGAGCAATCAAGAGTCGGATGCTTAACCAACTGAGCCACCCAGGCACCCCCTGGCCCATTTTTTAACCTGAATTTTTTTTTTTTTATCATTGATACTGATAGTATACTTCACAATATATGAATATTACAAATGGAATATTCTCCTAAATTATGCAAATTAGGATTCTATGGGACCTTTTTTTCTAATCCTAAGTAACAACAAAACTGACTTTGAAATCCTGAAATAGTCTCAAGAAAGATTGCAGTCAAAATCTCAAATAAAATGATAACCATTCTCACTTTACTATTTCATTTAAGTCACACAAAACAATTTCTATTTAGGTTTAAAGTATTAAAAAATCATGATATTAAAAAATTAATTAAAAAATAAAGATCATGATATTTATTTTGTGCCTCAATGTAGCAGTAGACCAAGTAAGAAAAGACATCTGTGTGTGTGTGGGGGGGGTACTTCTTAATTTTAATCCATTAAAAAGACTTAATTTGCTAATATTTAGGTATTTCAATAATGGAATATATTCCTTCCCTCTAGAAGTGGTTAGGCTGTGTTGGTATCCAGTATACACTGAGATACCTCAAGTCTGGCTACAATATATCCAAATACTCTTGCAACTCTAGAATGCAAGACTCTATATGGAGCAGTTCTAACAACCATCAGCTAATAAAATCAGTCTCTTATAACTGTGTTAGTCAAATCTGAAGTAATGTAAACATTGATTTCATACATAAACCAGGATAGTTTTTTTTTTTTTCTTTTTTTTTTTTTAAAGATTTTATTTATTTATTTGTGAGAGAGAATGAGAGACAGAGAGCACAAGAGGGAGGAGGGTCAGAGGGAGAAGCAGACTCCCCGCTGAGCAGGGAGCCCGATGCGGGACTCGATCCTGGGACTCCAGGATCATGACCTGAGCCGAAGGCAGTCGCTTAACCGACTGAGCCACCCAGGCGCCCAAACCAGGATAGTTTTAAAAATAAGACAAAATGAAATCTCAAAATTATTCTCCAAATATGCCTTAGGTTTATGTTTTTAATACATAAATATAGGCAGGTTCTATTTTAAAATATTTCTAGCACACTGTCATCTCTAGTAATTAGTTATCAGAAGAGCTAGCACATCTATGTCATTGTAATGAGACTGACATGTTCCTCTACACAATGACATAGATTCCTAAGTGTTCTCAAATTCCCAGCCATTTAAAATTTTTAAACAGTATGAAGATTTTTTTTTTTTAATATCAGAGGACACACTTTTAGAAGTCAGACATTTCAAAGAAAGGGTGGGTTTTCTCCTTCCTATATTCAACAATAGCATTTTTCTAGCCTAAAACACGGTGATCCATTCTTATTCCTCCATTCTAAACAGCACTTTGATTCTTTATTATTTTTACTGGATCTTTAGGCCAATATGCCAAAACTATCATAAACAGCAACATGAACTTTTAAATGTCTTTAGCTAAAGTTGTGAGCATTTTAAAAAATTTTTTTAAAGATTTTATTTATTTTTTTGACAGAGAGAGCACAAGGAGGCAGAGCGGCAGGACCCTGGGATCATGACCTGAGCCGAAGGCAGATGCTTAAGTTGTGAGTATTTAGTCATATAATTTGTCTCATTCAAAATTCTCTACTTCAACAATATCTGAATTTGGCTACCCCAAAATACTGCAGTTCATACTGGGTATCTCTGTGTCCATAGCCATTTTTTTAATGAAATGTTAAGAAGCCCTCCATTTTTTTTTTTCGTGGAAGCCTTGAATAATGCTGTGACATCTTTTACCAAAGACATGGTCATATAAACACAGTTATACCAATCTGAGAATAAAACAAAAGTGCATTTAGGTTTTCAGGAATGTCACGTACTTTTGCAAGTTATCTGTGATCTGCAAGTGGTTCTCCCAAATGAATACCAGTGAGCTTGTTAGGGTAGCTAGAGTAAGTCAATGTACCCCTTTTATAAATTCATTCCACATATTTTAAATAAGACAAACATTTTCTGATTCTCCCTAAAGTATCCATTTTCTTCTATACAAATTTAATCCATCCACTATGATCAACTCACTTGTAATTAAATGTATGTACATTCAAAAATAAATAAGTCAACTCTCCCCCCAAACTTTTCCAATAGTTGACTGTTCACTTATATAATATTTATGTAATGCCCGACTTTCCTACTTTCCTGTCACAGACAAGCCCTAAAGATTCCCTCTCTTACTCAAAACAAAAGAAAAAAACATGATATTGGGAAAGCCTAGCTGAGGATATACTTCTGGGGTTTCAGTGCTAAATACAGTCATTTGCATTTATCTTTACCACAAATCTGTGCGACAGCTAAACTGTTAAGTTGCACAGCCATTCAAAGGAATGGACTATCTTTATGAATGAAAGTGACTATCTTTCATTAGTAAATTAGCAATCTAGAATATTGCCCAAAGCTATCTTGTATAATCATAGGTAACATCCATGTAAGGGCTTTGTCCCAGCATTTGTCCATATTCTGTTTCACTGACTATGAAAATTGAGGGTCTATCCCCGCTACCTCTACCTATATACATTCTTCATAATAGCTATGACGAGCATTTTTTCACACAAAAGGGATATTCTTCAAATTGATATTTAACATTCAGTAATGGCATAACTATCACTTTGGTAAATGTCATACAAAAAACAAAGATTAACTCCTCTGGATTTACTTCTCCCCTTTGTTATGCCTTAAGGGGTGATCTTTTCTAAAGCAACTGGCTGTGGGCATCACCTCCAAAAAGAAAGTCTGTGCTCATTACCTACCATTCACTCTTGCTTGTGCTTTTTGTATCATATCTAAGAAACCACTGCCTAACTTAAGGTTGTGAAGATGTACCCCTATGTTCACTTTTTAGAATTTTATACTTTTAACACGTATGCTTACATCTATTTAACCATTTTGAGTTAATTATTGAATATGAAGTGAAGAGTCCAACTTCATTCTTTTACATGTGGATATCCATTTGTCCATTATTAACTCTTACTTCTGCCAGCTTGATAACTGAAACTGGTCTCCTTATTCTGTTTATTTGCGTAAGATAGATTATAACTGTGGTATGTATATATTCATGTTTAATTTCATCTTCATCTATGTATTGCCTATTTATATTTTTGGGTGTGTAACTTTTTGAGCACATAGAGGAAATGTACCAGTCCCCCTTTTTCCTTTTTTAGAGAAGTGACTACAAAACAAACTAGTTGGTTATAAGTAATTACTTGAGAAAAACCATCACACAAGTAGTTCCATACTCTATTTCTGCTAGTTGACACAGTTTGGTCTACTTAAAATTTTTAAATTAAAGCAAGGTAGTAAAATATGTATTTATAATAAAAGGTAGATTATTTATTTAAGGATAAAACTCCATTTTTTGGTAGTTCTTGTCACAAGCAGTATTCAGACTCCATTGCATTAAAATATCATGATAACTGGTATTTGTAAAAAGTATTGGAAAAAATTTGTAAAAGTTTTTCCATTTTAACTTCAATGAGTAGAGTGAAACTAACTTCTAGAATGTACTTGACAAAATTTAACAAATTTTGCTTCAAAAGTAATGCAAAACTATTTTAAAAAGGTCTCTTTATTAGTGAAACTCCATCTACCAAAAAAATAATCTTTGATTTGTATTAATGTGTATTTAAATATAGCACATGCATTTTAATACAAAAACCTTGGGTTTAGTTCATTATACAATTTCAGGATTGTCTTAGAAACACATTCCAAGAAATGAACTTAGAATATCAGAACTAAATAACTATGGGATCAAAACTTTTTCATATGTAGGCAATGGGTCTTTTAACAACCCCTGATTGAATTTTAGAAGGTAGATCTGCATTTAATTACTCAACAGCAAGCATTTATTCAGTCCATCAATATGTCATTCAAATGTTTGATTATATTTAGATTGGTAGTATTGTGTAAGTCAACATATTAACTCATTTTAAAGATCTTTGTATAAGTAAACTATAAATAAATAAGTTTCCTGCTCATATATATTTCTGGTAGGAAATCTCTAACGGGGGGCAGGGGGTTTAGAAACTCAATTTGTAAGACTTTCAATAATCTTCATTGCCAATCTCCATCTTCATTATTAATATTTTCTAGAGGACACTGTCCATGAAATTGTTCAAAACCATTAAAGACGGTCCTATATTAGAAGGTTTTTTTTAATAATATAAAAATTATCTTTTGAGAGACTATGTCCCTCTTTTTGGTAATTATGCTAAGAGATTTATAGGTGGTTTCCTTATCTTTCCTACATCTGTAGGAAGTTCAGAAACATTTAGTATTCAATTACCTTCTATATTAAGACTATCTCTTTTAAAAGATTTATTCATTATTTGAGAGAGAGAGGGTGTGTACAAGTCGGGGGAGGGGCAGAGGGAGAGGGAGAGGGAAAGCAGACTCCCAGCTAAGTGTGGAACCCGATGGGGCTCAATCTTAACAACCCTGAGATCATGACCTGAACCAAACCAAGAGTTGGATGCTTAACCAACTGAGCCACCCAGGTGCCCCATCACTTTCTTTTTAAAATCCTTATGTTCTATTGTTAGATCAGTGTATTACATACACACACACACACACATTAATTTGTTTTTCACTCCAGAGGTGTTCAAGAGGTGGAATATAAGAAAAAATACTTATTCCAAAATTCAACCTGATGATTAGCAATCCCAATCAAAATCCCAGCAAGTTGTTTTGTGCATACTGACAAACTGTTTCTAGTGTTTTTATGGCATACCAAAAACACACAATAGCCATCACAATATTGAAGAAGAGTAACAGGGTTGGAGAACGGGCACTTGCCCACTTCAAGGATTACTATAAAGCCACAAGTGTGTTATTGGTGAAAAAAATCGACAAAAAGATCAACAGAACCAACTAGATCAAAAACAGACTCACATAAAAATAGTCAACTGATTTTTCTTAAAGCTTTTATTTATTTATTCAGACAGAAGGAGACAGCGCAAGCCGGGGGAGGGGCAGAAGGGGAGAGAGAGAGAGAATCTCAAGCAGACTCTCTGCTGAGTGTGGGAGCCTGACGTGGGGCTTGATCCTAAGACCTAAGACCATGACCTGAGCTGAAATCAAGAGTTGGACGCTTAACCAACTGAACCACCCAGGTGCCACTAGTCAACTGATTTTTAACAAAGGGGCTAATTTTTTTCAACAAATGCTGCTAGAACAACTAGATATCCACATATAAAAGTTGACTCTAGACACAGACCTAATAGTCTTCACAAAAACTCAAAAATACATCATAGGCCTAACTGTAAAATGCAAAATTATAAAACTGCTGTTGCAGCATAGAAAAAAAATCTAAATGATCAAGGGTATATTGTTGACATTTTAGATAGAAAATCAAAAGTCTCAATTCATGAAAGAAATAACTGACAATCTAGACTTTAATAAAACTAAAAGAACATTTGCTCTAAATAGATAAGGTAAGAGAATGAGAAAACAAGCCATGGACAGGGAGAAAAGATTTGTGAAAAATCTGATAAAGTATTGCCATCTAAAATATAGAAAAATGCCTAAAATGCAACAAGAAAACAAAACCTGATTAAAAATGGGCCAAAGACCTTAACAGACACTTTATCAAAGAAGATATACAGATAGGGAAAAACAAAACCAAAAACATATAAAATGATAAAACAGCATGGTATGTCATCAGGGAAAGGCAAATGAGAACAATAACATAACGCTACACACATAAAAAAATTTTTTTTAAAGTAAAAACAAAAGCTACCAAGACTGAATCATAAACCACAGAAAACAGGAGTTGACCTACAAAATTGAAAAGGAGGAAAAGTATTTGTATTATTAAAACTACAAAACACTGGGCGCCTGGGTGGCTCAGTTGGTTAAGCGACTGCCTTCGGCTCAGGTCATGATCCTGGAGTCCCTGGATCGAGTCCCGCATCAGGCTCCCTGCTCGCAGGGAGTCTGCTTCTCCCTCTGACCCTCTCCCCTCTCATGTGCTTGCTCTCTCTCATTCTCTCTCTCTCAAATAAATAAATAAATAAATCTTTAAAAAAAAAAAAAACTACAAAACATTGCTGAAAATAATAAAGATAATATAAATAAATAAAAAGATATTCCTCGTTTGAGGATTGGAAGACTTAATATTGTTATCATGTCAATAATATATAATAAAATCTATAAACTCAACGCCATTCTAATCAACGTATCAACCATAATTATTTTTTAGCCATAGAAAAACTTATTCTAATACACATTTTGCATCTCAGTCAGACCCAGAGACCCAAAGCAATATTGAGTCTGACCAAACTTGAAAAACTCCGACTTCTGGATTTCAAAACTATGAAACACTTATCAGAAAATATAGGGAAACGGTGTCATGACATTGGCTTTGGCAATAATTTATTGGGTATGACAAAATAATATACAAATGACAAACACAAGATGTTCAACATCACCAATCATTAGGGATATGAAAATCAAAACTAAGAAGACAAGACCTCACACCCATTAAGAGGGCTACTGCAAAATAAACAGAAAATAGCACGTATTGACAAGGATATGGAAATAGTGGAAACCTATACACTGTTTACAGGAAAGTAAAATGGTGTGGCCACTGTGAACAACAGTATGGCGATTCTTCAAAAGATGAAAAACAGAATTATCATATGATCAGCAGTTGCAGTACTGTACATTGTATATACCCTCTCCCCCAAATTGAAAACAGGAAATAGAATATTGCACACTTGTGTTTATAGAAACATTTTTAATTTGGAAAAAAAAAGAGAAGTGCTTATCAACAGACAAACACATAAACATAATGAAGCACATACATACAATGGAATATTATTCAGCCTTAAAAAGGAAAGATGTTCTGACACCAGAAAAAAAATAAACATAAACTTGATGAAAACACCTTAAAACTCTAACACTAGCCTGCATTAAGATATTGTAAAGATCTGGAGAAATGTATTCAAAACCAGAAAATGATAGGGGAAAGAAATTTCCTTTTTAATTCCATAGAGCTGACGTCGATTTAGAGTTTTATTCACTGTATTTTATTTAAATAGGTTCATATTTTTAAAAGGAGAGTATGGAATGATTAGTGTCCTGGTAATCTTTTTAATCCTTGTGATTTTTACAAAATAATGCAGCAGAAAGATACAGAGTACAAACTGAGGAGGTATGGAGGAGGGATGCAAATATATTAAATGCCTATGTGCGATACATTATTTCCTATAATCATGGCAAGGTCGACATTATGCTGAATTTTATATATGTGCACAAAAAGAGTGAGATAATTTAAATAAGTTGCTACAAACAGCTAGTAAGTGGCGGCTCCAAAACTCATACAGAAACAAATGATGATTGTTTATAAAAAATAAAACAGGTACCTGTCAAAGGGCCCTGAGAGCATAAAGGAGGGAAGAATTAAATGGAATATGTAACAGAAATCAGCGTGAACAAATTTTATGTTCATATATTTTTTATCAGGAGACCAAAATATTTTAAATTCCAGGCATATCCTTTTGAAAGCACACCAGAGAACAGAGAAGACAGTTTGAAAGGCAAATAAAATGATTTAGGACCTTGGAGGTTTTATTTTAAGTGAAACTTAGGATAAAACAACTAGGCAAGCATTATTTGGGCAAATAAATATATGAATATGAAAATATCAATTTCAAAGCAGTATAAGGAGAGTTGAATGACTAGGAAATAACGATTCATCAAAAAGAAAAAAAAGATCAAACACTTCTGAATGGCTGACAAATGCCAGAGAAGTAAAAAGTAGATGGTATCTCCCACATGCAGAACTGAATGAAACTTCTTAAAACACAATTAGCAACCTGGACAAGACGTGGGGGAAGAGCCTGCTTTTGGTGTGAAATAGGAAGGAAAGGATCCATGGAATTCCGTATGCAGGAGAAAATCAGTGATTCCACATTTTCTGTACATACACACGTACAATATGAACTCTGGAATGTTTTTTTTTTTTTTAAGATTTTATATATTTATTTGACAGAGAGAGAGATAGCGAGAGCAGGAACACAAGCAGGAGGAGTGGGAGAGGGAGAAGCAGACTCCCCGCTGAGCAGGGAGCCAGATGTGGGGCTCCATCCCAGGACCCTGGGATCATGACCCGAGCCGAAGGCAGACGCTTAATGATTGAGCCACCCAGGCGCCCCAGGAACTCTGGAATTTTAAACTGAAAACTAGTATATACACACTTTTATCTTTTTAGGAGGGTATTATTAATGCTTTTCAGGTTAGATATATAGAACAAATTGTAGAAAATCTTGCTCTCAGGGAATCTAATTTTATTAAGCATGGGGAATTTTAACAGAACTATCTCCCTCTTTGTTTATCCAATTTTGGTCTGATGTTATTTCTTACAAGAAGCTTTTATTATATAATTTTACCTGAGAATTTAATATAATCATAGTGGGAAAATGCAAAGGCATTGTTAGATGCTCTAAGATAGCTATATAATTAGGACTCTAATATTGTCATTTCAGAATAGAATCATGTGCTACAGTTTTCATATCCAAACCATAGGAAATATGTTATTGCACTTGAAGAGCTTGATATGCCATCATCCACCCTCCCACCATTGCCTTCCAAGCAGTTCATACCATGTCAGGGAAAATCACTATGGAAGCATACATGTAAGTATAGCAAATACATGCAAATATAGCAAAAGGAGGATATACTAGTTGTAGTGCTTTCTTTGTAACTGGGCAAGGGATGGAAGTGGGAGACAGGATTTGTGTTGTATGTGACATCTGAGACGGTTCTTAGGGGATGAGCAGGATCTCAAGGGCAAGGAAGAGTAGAGAAATGTGTAGAAAAATAACTATTTCAGTGTAGCTTAAATAATAAGGGCCATAATTACAGAAGGATAGAAGGTATTCAAATAAAAAGTATCTTTATCCTTCAAGTATGAATTATATTTAAAAATTATAAATATATTTCAATATAGCAAGGCTCCCCTTTTGGTTAACAGTATTTTCACTATTTCTCTAAATATTTTACTTTGATGAATTAGAAGTTTATTTAAATGACGGCACGTATCTTATTGACAAGTAATTAGCGTAAGTACATTTGAAAACAGGTTTTTACTTCCTAGTTTCCTATCTACCTAAAATCTGTTACCAAACAGAGGACCTATTTGCCAATTAATATAGTAAATACTTGCTGAGTATTTAGTATATATCTAGAATGGTTCCAAAAGCTAAGTAAATTAGCCGTGAACAAATAAAATTGAAACAGAGATTATACTTTAGAGGATAGGAAGACAATACAGTAAACAAATTCATCAACAATCTATTTTCAGTAAACAGTGCCACAAAGACAATAAACAAAGGGCACTGTGTTCAAGAACAAAGGACGGGAAGAAAGTAAACGTTAGATGAAAGGTCAGGGACAGTCCCTCTGGGGAGGAGTCATGTCCACTGAGTCTTAAATGATGAGAAGCAGCAGGCATTTTAAAGAACGGAATTAACATGACACATGCAAAGGCCTCAAAGAAGAAAAATGCTTGGTGTGGCTAGAATCAGTATATTCAGCTGGAGGACTGAAGCAACAGTGGGACATAAGCTGATTGATATATTAAAATCTAGCTCTAAGGGCACCTGGGTGGCTCAGATGGTTAAGCGTCTGCCTTCGGCTCAGGTCATGATCGCAGGGTCCTGGGATCGAGCCCCACATCGGGCTCCCTGCTCGGCGGGGGGCCTGCTTCTCCCTCTCCCTCTGCTGTTCCCTCTGCTTGTGCTCTCTCTCTCTGTCAAATAAATAAGTAAATCTTTAAAAAAAAATCTAGCTCTACTTGTGAGGAGAATATCAAAATATAAAAGTGAAAGTGGAAGAAACCTATTAAGAGAAAAGGAGACCACTTTTAGATGGCAAAAAATTTGATAACTGAAAAGATACTTGCAACATGTATAGCTAACAGAAGGTTGGTATCTATCACCCATCATCTATTATCTATCAATGTACGTAAGTATTTATTATGTTTTAAGAAAACTAGGATTAACAACCCCATAGAAAAGTGGGCAGGGGTTTTGAACTGAGAGTGTATAGTAAAAGAAATGCAAATAGACCTTAAATATGTTGAAAAAAAAAAGTTTAACCGTACTTTTTTAATATTGGGTGGGGGGAAAAGCAAAATTTGATCCTAAATCACATCCCAAAAATGTGTCCCAAAGTTATTCTGGTAAAAATATGAACTGATGGGCGCCTGGGTGGCTCAGATGGTTAAGCGTCTGCCTTCGGCTCAGGTCATGATCCCAGGTCCTGGGATCGAGTCCCGCATCAGGCTCTCTGCTCCTTGGGAGCCTGCTTCTCCCTCTGCCTCTCTCTCTCTCTGTCTCTCATGAATAAATAAATAAAATCTTTAAAAAAAAATATGAACTGATGTATACACAAGTATATTCAGTGCAGCAGAAGAGAATAAACAACCCTACTGTCCATCAATTGGAGGACTATTTGACTAGACTATGGTACAAAGGGATACATATACACAAAGATCAAATAGGGGTATTTTTAAAAGGATTTTGTAGACAGTTGTAAAATGGGGGCATTAGCCACATAAGAATGTGAAATCAAAAGAGTATTTGTTTTTCCTATAGAAGACATATATTTTATCTATATTTCATACATATTTTTATCTATAGTTCATACATATGTATATGCATGCGTGTATATATTCATATGGTGAGCAGGCTAGTGTTTAGCACATCCATGATCGTTAAATCAAGAATCAAACTGCAGATTTAACAACGGTTACAAATGTCAAGCAGAGAAACTGGCAGATGAAATATTCTAATGCTGAAGTTACGCATTTAACTTGCCCTGAATCCCCAAACTGATGAGAATAATGCAAATCTCCTCGGTGAATTCATAATTGTGTGCACTGCATTGGAAATTTTAGATGCCTTAGTATTAGAATCAGGGTACTTTTGGCTGAATTAAATGAAAAAAAAAGATATTAATATTAAAATTTGCAACCAGTAAATGGAGGGGAGAAAAAGAAGAAGATGTTTAGGATATTTCAATCAAAACTTCCAAAAGAAAAATAGTCTAAGGTAAACACAAAGTTTTGATTTTTTTTCAGAAAAAAACAAAACAAAACAAAACAAAAAACAACCCTCAAATTTGGCTTCTCTGCCCAGAATGGTTTGGGGATCATTTACATTTTCAAGATAGAATGAAGATATTTATTAGTAGTCTATAATAAGCTATTAGTAGTATGCAAAACACTATTGTTGACTTTCAAAAAGATGATGAAATTTCCAAAATTTTAGAATGCCTTATAGATGTATTTATATAACTTGACAGGCTCTCTATATTTAATGACTAACATCTAATTTTGTATTATAGGATAACTTTATACAACAATCATAATCATTTGACCCATTAAATGGGAAAAAACTGCTAGAGTACTACCAGTGATCTTGAGAAAATGATTTTTTTTTTTATAATTTAAATAGTTGAAAGCCTTACACTTATTGATTTCTGACCTTGAACAAGAACATGTTAACCTTAGTGCGAAGAGGGCAATTTATTGACAGAATATTGATATTCCTAATGATGATGATTAATTGTGTATGTTTATATTTTAATGTGATCCTCAAAAACCACTGCTTACAGGTTTTTTTTGTTTTTTATTCAGGTGTCAGAACTTACGGCATACACTTTCAGAAGGGCTATGATTAGTACTCATGTTCCCCCCTTGGAAAGCTAATGAATTAAGAGTTTTTTGCTACAAGGTTGAATTCAGTGATTTGATCTCATGAATTGAGCACCTAGAGAAAGACAAAGCTTGCAGACATTCATTCATCTTTTCATCCATTCAAAATATTGAATGGCTAAATTATCCCTATTTCTAGGCTAGTCTTGTGTATAAAGACATAATGAACAAAATGGACAGTCTCTGTCTTACAGGACTTACTGTCCCAGAGATGGAAAAATCTACAAAATTTCATCAACGAACTATTAGATAATAACAAACTGAAGTGAGTTCTGTGATGCGGAGGAGGAATAATGGTATGATGGAAGAAAATGACAGGAGGGACCAATCAGGAGCCCAGAGTGAGAATAGACATCTCTGAACAATGGTCAGACAGAAGTTAGGTAAACAATCTAAGAAGAAGAGTTAGAATGTTCGGAAGTCCAATTTTTGTAGCCCAGCATGCTACCAAATATCAAATATTTCTCGGCAACCAGAAGAGCATGACCAGAAAAGCCATGTAAGGTAATCTATTAGGGAGTGTGAAAGGACGATGTTGTCTTCAATACACTTTAGGTTATTTCTATAAAGAGCAGAATCTCCAAGCCACTTTGTTAGGGTCACTCTGTAGAAAAGGATCAGGTGGTGGGAGCAAATGAAATGAATTCTCTGTTGAGTACCAGTAAGGAACTGAGCTGGCCCTCAGTCATGTCACTACCTACCCTCCAGAGAGGAAATGATTCGCCAATTACAATGATCCTTTTAAAAATTTTTACTTGTACCAGCAGCATTTACAACAGCATTTCCTAAGACATGTTTCAAAGAACTGCTTCCATGTGCTGTTCTTTGGTAGCTAAATTAATTTGGTCATTTCTGCCTATGTATTCTCTCCTTAGAGGGTCCTGCGCATTAATAAATAAAAGATTACGAAAACTCCCGTAGTAAAGAAACCTGTTTAACTGCCTTGGTAGCGTTTCCCAAGAGAATTATTTTGTTCATTTAATGCCTATTAATGTCTATTGAAACTAGTGTCCCTTGAAACATGCTGAGAAACATGATTTTGACTCTAAAGAATCGTTTACTTCCTTTTGCATTTTCAATTAGCCATCAGATTTTCATGAAAGGAAACTTTTATACTTCCTCAACAAAAGCAAAATGCCCACACCTACTACGAAGAGAAGACTGAGCTATATTTTCAATGACAGCCTCTTGGAGAGACCTCTGCAGAGGCATTTAACAAGAAACGGAAGTCCAGCCCTGTGAATTTGCAATTTCCTGCTTCTTAGGATGCTGATGTCTGGTCATAAATCCAAGTTCCCTAGCACAACCAATTATAAATTGCACTCTATTCAGCTCTATTTGTATTCTGAGCATTATGTTTGAAAGATTTTTTTTAAGACTTTTCTGAGAAATTTTTAAAGCTCTAAAGAGGAGTGAAGCATTTGCAAAGAAAATGAGGCGATGACCCAGAAGCAGACTGTAGAGTGACCCAATTTGTAAGAAAAGAAGAGCAGGCTCAGTGTAAGGTCTTATTTTCTCAAGGCTGGATTAAGTGGGGTTTGTGTTTAGGAGGGAAGGGAGGAAACTGAATGAAGGCACCGAAAATACAGAAATTTCCAGAAGAGGCCAATAAATTACAAATTGTGTTGTGTGTGAGAGAGGAGGACACACACACAGAGGGAAAGAGAGAGAGAACAAAAGTAAAGGAAGACTCCCACACTGCAGTTAGCATTACACTGGAATAGCCTGGAAATGCCCAAAACCTTATTCAAATAATACAGCTACTTGTCAGAGAAAAAGTTACTTATCTTACCTCTTTACCCTTGAGGCTTGGAAAAACTACAGTATTTTAATAAAAATGCTTCTGAATACATAGTTAATTAGAATCACTTTTTTTAAACTTCCATTTAATTACAATCTATATTCTTATGGAGACACTCAGTAGTTCTAACTATTGTCTGTTCTTTTTCAGCACAGTATAAATACCAAGGCATGTCTGCCTCTTTTGCAGAAGATAAACCATACTGAGGAAGGAGAAAAGCATTATCTTCAGAATATATTGCTCAGAGCCTCTTTGGCAGTTATTCCAGTTTCTTTCAATGTTTCTATTAAAAAGAAAGAAGACAGACAGACAGAAAGAGAGAGAGAGAAACTTGACTCCCAGAATCCCAAATGTGATAAGAGAGTTACAATTGGGGTCACCAACTGTTTTTATTCCAATAAAGATAATAAAAAGCATCTGAATACCCTTCCCAATGGAGGTTAATGGGCAAAAGCCTCTGGGATCACCATCCCCATGTTCAAATAGTGGCCAGTGCCGTGTGGAAGACCACTTAGAATATTGCAGGATCCCACCCAGGACTGGGGTTTTTTTCCATGTACTGTCTGACTATTGTTTCATTCTAATGGGAAACAAAGGGACAAGGAAACTCTTTGATGGATTGGTCCATTTCCATCAAAGGACCTAAAACTTCTACCTCAGTATGCCTAAAAAGATCAAAGTAAATCCTAGCACAGAAAGACAGGTCCTTAAATAAAAATAAAACCCAGGGTGATGATTTTCTTTTAGTACATTATAATACTGTCAGGCATTAGCAAGTATTAAGACAATCTGGCTGAATGCTCTTTAAACATGAGATGCTTTAACAAAGTCACGTGGAACACAGTCAAGTAAAAAGATAGTTTTGTAATCAGAGATCATGAAGACCAAAATAGTAGTGAAAAATCATGATTTATAGCTCTTAACTTGCCTCTCAACATTAAACAAAACAAAAGGTGGAGACAGGGATTAAAATTGCATCTTCAAACCAAAATTTGACCTCCTCCTTCATTCATTGTTTCTGTTTTTTTTCCTAGTGTCGTAAATTATGCAACTGATTAATTGGTGCTAATTGATTTGTTAGCTTTGGAGCCCTGCAGGGAGTGAAGCACTTCATAGGATGATTCTTTTGGAAGCATGAAGAGATACAGACCAACTCAGGAACCACAATGGATATTTCCCTTAAAACAATGTTTATGCTTTATAGAAAAAAGGAAAAAAAAAAAAGACGCCAAAAAGACACAAAGAGGGAAAGGAAGCAGGAAAAGGGGGAAAGACAGAAGGAGGGAGGAAGGAAGAGGACACATTTTTAAGTGAAAATAATATTACACTGGTCCTTTGGTATTTGGAACTATGTATGCTATTTTAGTTTGGGGATTCATAAAATGATGGATAGAAAGAGTGAGCCTCTGTAAAGATGTATCAAAACAGCAAATCTAAAGAGTAAATAAGGTCAGCTCTGTAAGTTTCTAAGCATCTTTCATACATGCCTGGATCCCACCACTTTCTTCCTATTTAAATCCAAGTTTTTACTTTACACTCAACTAACATATGTCACAAACACATACAGATTTCCTAGGGGACCTTTCTTAAGTATACATTTGTTGCTAGGAAGATTATTTGTGTATGTGTATAACATCCCAGAGAATTTGCAGAGCAGAGATATTCTTTTAATAGGATGAAAGTAGGAAAAAAAAATCATAATATCCCAACAGATCTATTTTTATCTTTTCTTGGTTTCACTAGCATTAACCTAAGCCCTAATTTCTCTGCATCACATTAAAGGACCTCCAATCTGATCCCACCTATGATAGCATGTTCCTAAAGCTACAGTCATATGAACTTAATTTTGCTCCCAGAAATGAGAGCCAACATTTTGCACAAGTTGCTTCCTCCGCCTGGACATCAAATCTGGGTCACAGTCATATCTGTACAAAGACACAATAGTATCAAAACTATCATGTAATTCGAAATATCAGATAATCCCACTCTATGCCCTCTAGAAATGAGCATGTAGAAAATATTTGTAATATAACCTTAGAAATAAAGGATTTTTAAAAGAATTTAATATTGCCATGCAGTATTTCTCCAAATGCAGTACACATGATTAAGCTGTGACGCTTTTAAGTAATACAAGTATACATTTAAAAAACATAGAATCATTATGCATTCATTTCTATGGTTTCCTTTTTCATATGGGTGAGTTAAATTTGTTTTCTTTTATAAGCAGTAAGTTTCCTTCAAAATCAACATACTTAAGTTAAAAACAGAAAGTTGGGTTAAGGAAAATTACTAAGAGAAGACTATTTCTGTTGCTAGGAGTTGTTATCAAAACCAGGAAGGTGGAATAACACTGACACAATTCTAGAGGGAAATAATACTAAAATATATTCTTCAGTTAGGTGGGACTAGAGAAACCTAACGTGTAACATCTACCATGCAACTTTCTTCCATCACATTTCTTCTTTAATTACACAAGTAGTTAGAAAAAACAGAGATCTCCTGTTTTCTTTCCCACCCACCCCACCCCGTTTCCTCCAATGGTAACATTTTGCAGAACTATAGCACAATGTCAAAACCAAGATACTGGGCGCCTGGGTGGCTCAGTTGGTTAAGCGACTGCCTTCGGCTCAGGTCATGATCCTGGAGTCCTGGGATCGAGTCCCGCATCGGGCTCCTTGCTCAGCGAGGAGTCTGCTTCTCCCTCTGACCCTCCCCCCATCATGCGCTCTCTCTCTCTCATTCTCTCTCTCTCAAATAAATAAATAAAATCTTAAAAAAAAAAAAAAAAAACCAAGATACTGACAACTATGTACTCCAGAATACAGAACATTTCCATCACTACAAAAATCCACTGTTACCATCTATTCATCCATCTACCTACTCTCACCCCATACCTGACACCTGGAAACCATTAAGTTTTCCTCTTCTACAATTTTGTCATTTCAAGAATGTTATAAGAATGGTATTATACAGTATGTGAACTTTGAGGATTGACTTATCGCAACCAATATAATTCCCTAGAGATTCAACCAAGTCATTGAATCGATCTGTAGTACTTTCCTTTATTTTGCTGTATTCTGTGATATGGACATAACAGGATTTGTGTAGTCATTCACTTACTGAGGACTGTTTCAGTTTTGGACTATTACAAATAAAGCTGCTGTAAATGAAACTGTACAGGCTTTTGTGTGGACATAAGTTTTCATTTCTCTTCACTAAGCCCAAGAGTTCAATTGCTGGGTTACATATATTGTAGCTGATAGTTGCATGTTTAGTTTTTTCAAGAACTGCCAAACTGTTTTTCCTCAGTGGCTGTAGCATTTCACATTCACACCAGCAATACGTAAGTGATCCAGCTTCTCTACATCCTTGCCAACGTTTGATGTTGACATTCTGTTTTACTTTATCCATTCTGATAAGTATATAATGGGATCACATCATGGTTTTAGCTTGCATTTATTTACTTGATGAATAATGAGTTGAACATCTTTCATGTGCTTATTTGCCATCTGTATATCTTCATTGGTGAATTGTCTGTTTATGTCTTTGCCCATTTTCTCATTAGGTAATTCATTTTGTCACTGTGAGTTTTGAGAGTTATTTTCTAGATACTATCCCCTTTTCAGATATGCGAGTTGCAAATATTTTCTCCTCATCTGTAGCTTTTTTTGTTGGTCTTGACAGCGTCTTTTGCAGATCAAAAGCTGTAAATTTTGATCAGCTAAATTAATTTTTCCTTTTACGGATTGTTTTTGATATCAAGTATAAGAAGTGTTTTCCTTGCCCTAGTGTTATTGCTGAATTTTACCTCAAATCTGTGCAGTTAATTTTAAGTATCATAAAAAAGATAGTCCTGAACAATTCATTGTTCTATTCATTTTTAGGATTTGAAGAAAATCCTTTTAACTCTGTTGTACACTACTATCTCTGGGAAGTCCTGAAAGCAAGTTTTCCGGATCTCAGTGACAGGTAATGAACATTCTTAAATTATGTAGTGACCGAATTACATAATTTCAGCATGTTTCTCTCTGTGTATATATGTTATATTCTGCCTACCAATTATTTTGCAACAATTTTATAACCAACTTCTAGAAGGCCCTCTAGTTTAATCTTGTATTTTTTACATGTTTTATCCATGTTTTTTTCTGTTGTCCTCATTTGCCCACCAATTTTAGTATTTTTACTAAATTGGTGTGATGCAGAATGCTACCACCACTCTGGAAAACAGTTTAGCAGCTCTTGGACACATCTATATATCTTTAAATTTGAGCCACCTCAAATCAGCAATAAAAACAAAACAAAAATAAGAACAGTTGTTGAGTTACTGAAGAGAGACTGAGTATGTCTGAGGACTAGAGCAGCTCACTTACCACTACGGTTCTCTCGAATTCCACATTTACATCATTCTGGGATCATCAGCATCATCACACAGCAATGTCAAATCAGAAAATCAGAGGGAATTTGAATTGGTAAGAGTTGTGTCCCTTTCACTACAGCATAGGTTAGCACTCCGTGAAGGCCCTGTATAAAAACTACGGACTACTAACAAAATTTAGCAAAGGCAAGGAAAGAAGGCTGACATCTTTTCAAGGACACTTTCACTGTACCTGTTTTATGATCCTAGGCTTCGTCATAAGCCTTCTTCTAAACTATCGACTATTGAGGGTCAAATGTTCAATGATTTTGGGATCATGACATGGAAACATCAGAAAAGGATGAAATGTAACTTTGTTTGATCCTCTAACTTGATAAAGAATTAATTTCAATGAAACAGTATGGAAGGCCAGAACTTTCATATTCTCCTCACTGACCCAGCATATTGTCCCCATTCAACTTCTAAAAGCTGCTATTCAATATTTCATAATTAAATGTATCAATTTACTTTGCAGTAACTGTATTATTAATTGCTTCCTACACAGTTGCTGTGCCAAGGAATTTGAAAGAGTTTATTGACTAATGTATAAACAACATTACTCTTGCTCAGTAAAAATAGCATTTCGATGGTTTACAGTGGATTTCAGAGAAAGGGTCATTATCATGACCTAAAGTCTATCTAAGGGATTTAGTTCTGAATTAGAAAAAAAAGTAACTTTTTCAACTAGATGTCTCAGAAGTCGACAGAATAGAATCTTTCTGAAGAAGAGCTCTTGTATATAAAGGAAAGCCTTGTCCTTGGCTGCCGGCATGTTTGATTAAAGCCTAAATTCTCCTAAGGATACATCCTCCTTATAATCAGGCCATGCATTTTTAACATTAGTCACATTATATCACCTTGGGTGGGTGCCTAGCACAAGAGAACAGATACTGTGATTTGAACTGCAACATGCAAGCTATACAACTGTATTTTGTTTTGAAAATATTTTAATATATTAATTTTTATACTGAAAGGTAGCATTTAATATCTTTATCACTTGACACAAGATGGAACTGGCCAGCTCAACTTCTGAAACACTTGCAGTATCTAAGAAAATTAATTTGAGAACTAGATTCTTCTAACAGCATCTAACATTTTGTTTAGGGTAAGTTAAATTCTGATTTATCATGAGATAAATGAGCGGAGATACCAATTCAACTTTTCACTGCCCTTGTGCCTCACCTGACTTTTTTTTTTTTTAAGGAGGCTTGACATAAAAATATATTAAGGATTTTTTATTTTGAATTATATAGAATTATATAAATAACATTTTCACTTTTATCTAATGCTTTATGCCCCACTGCCTCTAAGACCTAAGATTAAAGATCTTTCATTGGGGTCAGAGTTAATATTTTACAAAGTAATGATGCAGATTTGTAATAAAAGCCAAGTCCATTCAATCTTAACCTGCCCAGAGAGATTAGGTAGAACCTCAATTAAAATAATATTGTTATCTCCTATGACTCATTTACCTCTGAATACTGGTTACTAGGATCCTGATTTAGAGGCAATCTAAATACTCTAACCTGACAAAATGAGAACCATTACCAATAACTGCAGCATAATAAACTCTTATCTGTGACTTAACATATTTCAAATCATTTTATTAATAGATCAATGCTTGATATTTTAAGTGAATTAACTTTTTTTTTTTAAAGATTTTATTTATTTTTTGACAGAAAGAGACACAGTGAGAGAGGGAACACAAGCAGAGGAAGTGGGAGAAGGAGAAAGCAGGCTTCCCGCGGAGCAGGGAGCCCGATGCGGGGCTCGATCCCAGGACCCTGGGATCATGACCTGAGCCGAAGGCAGACGCTTAACGGCTGAGCCACCCAGGCGCCCCCTAAGTGAATTAACATGTTTTAATTTATTCACTAAACACCATTAAACTATGCATGATCCCTGGTATATGAAGAATTTACATACGATGTTAAAGGTACTGAGTAGAGGTTTCCTTTTTTTCCCATTTATGTTTTTCTACATTTTCCACATTGTCTACAATGCTATGACAATAAAATATTTTTTATTTTGAAAATTAAATGTTACTTTAAATAAAAAGGAACTACTTCTTCAAGCCCCAAATTTGAGGAGAAAGTGTCAGATTAATCGTAATCTATAGGGACATAAAACATGGACAACATCTAGATTTCTTAAACTGAAAAGTAATTGTAAGGCAACACATAATAAAAATCCATGCTAAAGGGATTCTCACTGTATAGCCAGATGCTGACTAAAAGCAGGTCAAGGAAGGTTTATCATACAATAATTTGTCAGGGACTATTTTTTAAAGACAAGGCCATAAAACGACTGTTGAAATATCAGGTATGGATTGGTGGAGAGAAATTTGAGAGATCTTCAGTTTGACAGTATGTAGGTGAAAGATACAAATAGGACATATACTTTTTACAAGTATGTATAATAAAATTTTGGCCCTGGGGCGCCTGGCTGGCTCAGTCGGTTAGGCATCTGCCTTCCACTCAGGTCACAATCCTGGGTGGTCCTGGGTTTGAGCCCCACATCGGGCTCCCGACTCAGCGGGGAATCTGCTTCTCTCTCTGCCCCTCTCACCAGCTTGTGCTCTCTCTTGCCATCTCTCTCAAATAAATAAAATCTTAAAAAAAAAAAAAAAAGTTTTGGTGCTGAAATTGAGAATAGGAACATTATGTTTTATAGTCTCTTTACTGACTCCTCTAAATTATAAAAATAGAGTTATCTTTACTATGTAAATTTTGCTTTAGATTATAATAGTCCTGGGGTGCCTGGGTGGCTTAGTTGGTTGAGTGACTGACTCTTGATTTTGGCTCATTACAACTACTACTACTACTACTACTGTCGTGATCTCAGGGTTGGGCTCCATGCCCAGCGTGAGCCTGCTTATCTCTCTTTCCCTCTGCCTTCCCTCACCCCCCTCCACTTGTGTGCTCTCTCTTGCTCTCAAAAAAAAAAAAAAAAGAAGAAGAAGAAGAGAAATGAAAAGTATGACAGTCTTTCTGAGTAAGACCAAAGGCAAAAATCCACTGGAGAAGTCCAAAGAACTTCTTACTGTCAAAAGGACAATTGTGTAGCCCTATTAGCTCATGCCTTTTCCTACATGATTATATAAAAGCCAACATAAAAATACTTTAGAATTGGGAATAAGATTTAAATATCACTTCAAATGCAGACAATGTGACAATTTATCAAATTACATGTTTATTCAGCACATGGGCCAAGCTTTTGACAATAAGTTATGCAGAACATGAAGAAGCCTAAGACTGAGATCTTGCCTTCAGAAGATATCCAGACTAACTGAAGAGCCTCTACCTTGCTCACACATACAGGATTTGCTTACAGATGCACTTAACAAGCTCTACAGCTATATTCATAGCTTTGTATTATATAATTAGATGAATGAAAATGGTTTTTTTTCTTCTTTTAGGGAAGTACAGAAAAAAAAACCCACAATATGAGAAAAAGACTTAATTTTTAGAATTAGGTTAATGAAAGCATGTGAATATTTATGCCAATTAATATTTACTGTCTTCTCAGGGCACCTGGGTGGCTCAGTTGTTAATTGTCTGCCTTCGGCTCAGGTCATGATCCCAGGGTCCTGGGATCGAGCCCTACATCGGGCTCCCTGCTCCGTGGGAAGCTTGCTTCTCCCTCTCCCCCTGCTTGTGTTCCCTCTCTTGCTGTGTCTCTCTCTGTCAAATAAATAAATAAAATCTTTAAAAAAAAATATTTACTGTCTTCTGACACAAATTGTTACAAGTTCTGTTATGAGATATTAAAGGGTAGGTACCCTGTTGTGAAACCATCATGAACAAGTTGGTTCTCTAGCCCTTTTTTTTTTAATAGCACTTTCTTTAATGTTTTCTCCATAGATAATATAACCTCCTCATAAAATCAGCTATTTTTATCTATTAGAAAAACTTTGGGCCAATTATTGCCAAATATTAAACTACTCAAAAAAGGTTCCTTTGCAGAGTCTAATTTCTTCCATTAAAAAATAAGATCAATTTCCAGTATTTCATTTGGTGGTGGTTACAAATCAGCGGTCAAAGGAAACATGCATGCAAACTGTACTTCTAACAGCATTCCTCCAGAAACATGTTTCATGACATAGAAGTCTTGAAATCATAGCTCTACTGGTATTCAATGGATATAGCATTTCCAAAAGGGAAATCTGAATAGAAAAAGAAAGACACCATCTGTTTGGAATTGCAAAGCAGCTGCTTCCTCATTGTGATGTGCATCACTGGAACTAGAGTTATTAAACTTGTAATTCCAAATATATTTCTCCTTAATTAAACTAAATGTGAGGATTTCCATGAAAGTTCTCTCATTACTATGTCAGAAGGTGGGCAATGACAATTTGATTCATAAAGTATGTATAAGTCTACAAAGTTCATAACCAGGTTTCCCATCTTCAACATCAAAATGTTATGCCTTTTTTTTTTCCCCTGAAAAACACTGACACAAAGACTGTTCACTTGGCTTTTTTATTCTTCTGATGTCCTCAAGTACAATTATATTGTTGTACAACAGTCTGTTTTCTTAAAAGGTTAGGGCAAATGGCAATGAACATTCACAGAGATATTTAAGTATAGAAACATATCTAGTGGATTAAAAACATAGTCTACTTTCAACAGTGTCCCATGGACCCCAATGGCTGACTGTGGTGTAGACCGTACCAGTCTCTCCATGATCTGATCTTAACTACAATCCTGGAAAACCCTTGGTACTGTGTTTGCCATAAAACCCAGGTTAGATATCAGTTTAAGGACCTGAAACTCCAGCAATCTTTAGGGAGAATATAGTCAATGATATAATGCAACTTTAGAAACAAAAGCTTAAGATGTGCAGCTCAAGAGAGGACTCTTGATTAGAACGTGTTTAATTAGTATCTTACCACAGCAGAATGTCAGCTCTACCTTGTTACTTCTGCAACACCCTAAATACATATTTGTATAAGATAACCCAAACCTTATTATTAGAAATCTTTACAAGGAAAAAAAAATCTCTTCCTTGGACTGTGTTTTTAAAATACAGGATTGCTGGCCAATTCATCTGTGAACCTACAGTACTGACCAGCAAATTGATTCCCAGTCCTCGAACCCCCCAAAATTTGAGTAACGTCTATGTTCCAAAGACCTTACTACTAGTGGAAAACCAGTGGCCCCCACAAACTCTTAAGGGAAAACTAGAAGTGAAAAAAAGGCAACTTACAAAATGCTACTTATGAAATCACTGCTTTTGCCATGAAGTTTTAACATCCACCATAATAATAAAAAAGCTTGCTTCATACTGTTAATACAAAGTTTTCAAATTTTTTTTTCACAATAGATTCCATTTTCTGATACTTTTTCGATACAAATGGATTTAATCTTCCTCTAAGTATCTTAGCAAGTTTCTCTTTTTCACATGTGTCACCAATACTTAAAAGATTCTTTTCCTGGTTGTAGGGAGAGAATTTTGTTCTGGAGGTAGGCTTGCACATGTGATCTGCTACGATGTCTGGGATTTATAGCACTACCACTCTGGCAAGTGCTTATCCCTTCAGAGGACTGTTAGCAAAATGTAACTCTATTACTTGTTTTTTGGTTAAGGGTTGGCTTACTAAGCCATTATTTCTAATGACACTCGAGCACAAGTAGATGCTTAAGTAGTTCTGCTTAGAGAGTTTGATCTGGTCTAATTTGAGAGAGGGAGAATCTGTCTTTAGTAGTATGCAATTATTTTTTTCAGAATATCCAACCTACACCCCAAAAAATCAAGATCCTCTCTCAGATTATTCTTTTAAAATCACTCTTGTGCAAGGTTTGAGTCCAACAAATAATGGTACAGTTGTGATATTGAAAGCCACCCTGACCCAACCATGGAGGAGACAGCAGTGCTATCTGCCTGGAAGAAGAGGTACAGAGTTACTTCTGGGATGGCCTGGGGAAGTCCACTCAAGTACCTACTGTAGGTAACAGGTGACTATGAATAAGAGGGTAAGGTATACAGAACACTCCTTCAGAGAGATTTAAACATAATATCAGGAACATGAGACTACATAGACCTAGAAGTATGACTAAGCTAGAAAACACAGCAATTATTCAGTCTCAAGGCTGGGCAAAAGAAAAAAAAGGCAGTTTCACTGGCCCAAGCAGTAATATAACGTGACTAACCAGCCACTCTATTGATGTTCCTCCTAGAACTGGAGGATGGGAGAGGAAGTCATAGTGTATCTTAGAGGATTCATTCCTTGGGACCGTCCATCTTCTACCTTCAGTTAAAGCTCACCTAGAGTGTGGTAAAAAGCCCAGGCTCTTAACCCGCCTGCTGAAAGACAGACATGTATCTAAATCTACCTGTGGCATTGACAGACTTTGCAGTTTGTGCAAATCCTGGACTTCCCCGAGGTTTTGTCTCCTCATCTGTAAAATGACAGTGATCAAAGAACCTATGCTATGAGGCTGAAAGAGAATAAAATACGTGAAGAGCTTAGCACAGGGCTAAGACCCATGACACTTTTTTTCAATAAAACATAACAGCTGCTACTACTGTCATTATGACCTGATCACAACTTGGCCATCCAGGAGTATTTCCCTACAGAGGGGTAAGGCAGGGACTGGAAAACACAGGCATCCATCACCACTGAATGTTAATTTCTCCTCAGTGACAACACTGGAACTTCCGATTATATCTCAAGCTCTTACAGGTTTAACTAATATGAATTATCTTCTCTGCTGGCTTGTTTTGAGGAATGCTGACAAAAATTGGGTTTCCAGTCTTTCAATGGCATCCGTAGGGACTAACTGCAAGATTTAAATTTCCTAAATCCAGTCCAGCCCAGGTTTTAGTTCTTGTGTAAGGGGAATTTATGTTGGCCCATGCTGCAATGTGCCCCATCTTCCCCCCCCCCCAAAAGAGGATCACTGAACACAGAAGAATGTGAGTGGGAGACAATACCATGTTTTTCAATCCCCCTCCCATAATAGTTCCATTAACTATTATTCAGCAACTTAGTGAAATTTAAACATATACACCAAGATCTTGTGTGTAAGCTCAATAATCTTGCAACCTTATTTTTTTTAAGTTATGTATATACTATGTATGTATACTTTCCATGGTCAGAAAAACCACAAAAAATCACACCTGATTTCTATGGCAGAGAGTGCTTCAAAGTGATGTTCAAATGCAATCACAGACACAAATATTCACTTCAATCATTTTTCAATTCTGCTTTCCCTTCACAGGGATAACAGTTCCATTTTCAACCACACCTTTTGGTCATACACTAGTGAGTTTTAGAATAGATAGCAACTTTGTGTGGTTCATTTAATTCTGTTGGTAATAAGTCCATTGCATTTGACAGCTATCTTTCCACAAGATTTCCCCTTTTGAGAGTAAAATCTCCAAAATCCTCCCCTTTAAATTCTCCAAAATTCAAGAACCTACACATTAGGGATTTTGTGCACTGTTATGCCACTTTATAGTCACGTAACTATGAAGCTTCTGAAATCAGAAAATAACTCTAGCAAACTAATGAAACTGAAGAAGTCAGATAGAAGTAAAGCCTTTATAACTGCCTGACACCAAGTTCTTTTGTTCTTGTTGTTATATTTGGATAGTACAGAGGAGTGAAGATATATTCCAGGCCTGTGCTGTCAATGTCATCATGTCTAAAGCTTGGCTGAAATGAAAAATTTCCTCGTGATTAGGCTAACAAGTGAAAAATAAACCGAAGTATTTTCTTGAAAAAAATGCAGTGTTTTGTTCTTAATTTTTTTAGAAAGTGCATATTATAAATCAACTATATTAAGATAGCAGTACTTTACTAAATTTGAAGTACAATTCCTCATATAACAATAAATAAATAAATGAAATTCTCCTCCTCCTCCCCCCCCAAAAAAACAAACAAGACACGAGAAGACAATAAATTTCAGGGCATGTGCAGAAGCGCCTCACTGAAGCTGATGCAAAACATCTTTCCCAAGGACTTTTCACAGGTAGAGTTTTTTTTTGTTTGTTTGTTTTTTTTTTTAAAGATTTTATTTATTTATTTGACAGAGAGAGACACAGCGAGAGAGGGAACACAAGCAGGGGGAGTGGGAGAGGGAGAAGCAGGCCTCCCGCGGAGCAGGGAGCCCGACGCGGGGCTCGATCCCAGGACTCTGGGACCATGACCTGAGCCGAAGGCAGTTGCTCAACAACTGAGCCACCCAGGCGCCCCTCACAGGTAGAGTTTTAGAGGGAAAAGGAATAGGCCTGTTCTTCTAATATGGTCACAGTCCAATCCTAATTCTGGAAATGTCACCCTTCCTTTCTTCAATTTTGTTTTTAATAGAATTAAATACAAAGTGTTGTAACTATAGAAAACAATAAAGCCTTGAAAAAAATCTTTTATTCAAATCTTTGTCTTTCTCCCTAAACCTATATTCAACTACTTAGATTCTCCCAGATGGCAGACTGTATTCTTCAACGAAGAACAGACTCTTCAAAACTCAAGACTCATTCAGAATAAAGTTACCAGAGCATCTGGGGAGTGCTATTAACAGCCCTTAAATTGTCTGAAGAACAACTGTAGTCAAAATACAAAGCAAGACTTCAGAAAAGAGGATGAAATAACTGAGAGCAAACTAGTTTAGGAAGCCATTCTCTGTTTACCAACTAGCTTTGAGCTAGGAACAAGAAGTGGAAATACTAAGAGAACAACTCAATAAATGTGCATTAAGGGGGCACCTGGGTGGCTCAGTCGTTAAGCTTCTGCCTTCGGCTCAGGTCATGATCCCAGGGTCCTGGGATCGAGCCCCGCGTCGGGCTCCCTGCTCAGAGGAAAGCCTGCTTCTCCCTCTCCCATTCCCTCTGCCTGAGTTCCCTCTCTCGCTGTGTCTCTCTCTGTCAAATAAATAAATAAAATCTTAAAAAAAAAAAAAAATGTGCATCAAGATCCACTATCATCTTCTGATGTTTCAATCACCAACTTAACAAGTTCACAACTATATTAGGGATACTCAGTAAGTGTACCCTTTAAAAACTTTAAGCAGTTTCTCTTAGATCTGCTTCAAGGAGGAGGAAGAGGCTGTACACTCCTCTTACTCAGGCTGTCGTACTATCGTACACTTTCTTGAGGTAAAGTATCTCTTGCTTCTGCAACTATAATCTTCTGTCCCTTAGAATACCCCCTGAATTATCCTAAACACCTAAATCTAAGAACCTACTTGCTTATTCAAATTCTTACTCAATGAAATTAGTTGGGTTTGGGGAAGAACGAAGCTCCTTTTGCCAGAGTTGATCATCAGGAGAGAGAAAATGGGAAGGAAAAACAGACAGAGGTAAAGAGAGATGAAGACAGGTGTTCAAACCCACACTAAAATTAAATAAATTCTGATTTCTCCCTGAATATTTATAGAAAAGATAATATACTTTCAGATTGTCATTATTTTGTGTTAGGCCAAAGTGTAAATACAGAATGTGATAAGGGAGCAGGAGAGAGAAAATGGGAAGGAAAAACAGACAGAGGTAAAGAGAGATGAAGACAGGTGTTCAAACCCACACTAAAATTAAATAAATTCTGATTTCTCCCGAATATTTATAGAAAAGATAATATACCTCTAGATTGTCATTTATTTTGTGTTAGGCCAAAGTGTAAATACAGAATGTGGTAAGGGGAAAATACATATATCATTTTTTTCCTTCAAAATAATCAAAGGACTTTAATGGTTTGGCTAAAGTGATAAAAAGCCCAGGCTTTAGTTCAAACATCCAACCCTGGACTTGAATTCTGGCTCCACCACTGACTAAATGAAGCAAGTCTCTTAACTTATCTGAGCCTTAGCCCGCTCATCTATACATCATATGTAATAAATTAACTCAATTAGGCAAAAATAGATTAACGAGGCAATATCTAACACATAAGTACTAATTGTTCTCTATTTTTTTAAAAAATATTCATTAATAAAGTAGGATGAATTAAAGCCCCTTTAGTCCCTCCATCTCAAAGATTTCGTCTCCCTACAACACATCCATTTTATTTTCCATGTCAGTAGAACCGTAGTAGATAGAAAGCCCACATTTCAAAACTAATTCCTGGAATATATCATTTTAAAAACCAAATGATGAGGGAAATTCTTACTTTATTGTAGAAAAATTATTTTCTCAGTGATAAAAAGGCAGGACTTCAATATAATTAAGAAGAACCTCTATACACCATAAATGTTAGACACATAAAAGATTTTTCTTTCTTCAGACACAACATGAAAATAACCTTGAGCAGCAACAAAAATCATACTTCCATAAGTCAAGTTTAAATTTTCTTTACATCATCTGATAAACTCAACCTTCTTAAATGGATTTTTAAGAAAGTAAATTGTACTGACTAAACCTGGAGACTCGGTGGCCGAGGGGCTTCATCCCAGCTGAGGAGCGAAGAGCCGCTGGCGGCCGCGGATCTCACAGCCGCTCGGGGTCTCCCTGACAGATGGAAAACCTGAAGTAACCTCAGGCTAGCTAACCTTGTGTTTTTGGAAAACTAGACTTGCTGGTGAAGTCACACTGGGGGTAATGGGATATTAGCTCACTTTGCGTGGCCGTGTATACAGTGTTGCAGCAGCGTTCCAACACAGACGAACCAAAATACACGAAGTGTTCCCAGGGTTTTTAGAACTTCAGCTATAAAAATGGGCAGAATTTTCCTCGATCATATCGGTGGTACCCGTCTGTTTTCTTGTGCAAATTGCGATACAATCCTGACCAACCGCTCAGAGCTCATCTCCACTCGGTTCACAGGCGCCACTGGCAGAGCATTTCCTTTTAACAAGGTAGTTAACCTGCAGTACAGTGAAGTTCAAGACCGGGTCATGCTCACTGGCCGCCACATGGTTCGAGATGTGAGCTGCAAGAACTGCAATAGCAAACTGGGATGGATCTATGAGTTCGCCACTGAAGACAGCCAGCGCTATAAGGAAGGCCGTGTGATCCTGGAACGCGCTCTAGTACGAGAGCGAGGGCTTCGAGGAGCACGTACCATCTGATAACTCTTGAAGAAAAAGAGGTAACTCCATCTTTTCCCAGGTCTCCTTCACTGAAAACAAAAATCTACTTACATACACTGTCACCTTAGCATCAGGGTCGGATTCATGAACTGCGGAACAAGAGGTTGTGAGAATCTAAGATGGAACCTTTCTTTCTTTCTTTCTTTCTTTTTTAATTTTCAATTTTCCATCCAGCAGCAGTGTGTAGAGAGAATATTATGCAGATGCCGTTAATTTTTTTCCCCCTATGTTTACATCTTGAGGCAGAATAATCTATCTGCAGCTACATGATGGGCTATGTGAGGAAAAAAAATCTGGGCTGTTAGAGTGAAAAAGTGTGTTTTATGTAAATTTTGAAAGGAAAATGTGTCAAGAGCATGATTTTTAAACTTATTTGGGCTTCATTTAAAAAAATGTTTTTTAAACCCCGTTACTTCACTTGATTTGCTAGCTTCAGGGAAGAGACCCGACTTTGTGACCAGCGCTAAAGGTTCAGTGTTAGTGTGGCTTGTGCTGGCCGCTGTGCCATATTCTTGTTGGAGATGAACCGTAGCACCAGAGCCCATCCTTCCTTGTCAGTCTTGACCCAAAGATGTCACCATTCCTAGTTATTTGTCACCACATAATTGGTGTTGATTGGAAACTTTTCCTGAAATGGGGCAGAACTGCTTGGTTGTCTTTTCCATGTAACTTAAGCATAGTAATATAAATAAAGTAATAGTTGGATGTTTTTGGTCCTGTGTTGCTTTTAAAAACACCTTCTAAAAGAAGAGCGGAGTATTTGATAAGTAATTTTCATGGTAGTGTTTCTTTTCCTCTCTCGAGCTAAATTGACTGTATAGAAGAGATTACTGTGTTTAAATTAAAGCCTACTGTTTAAACCCATAAAAAAAAAAAAAAAAGAAAGTAAATTGTAGAAATTGGCTCAAATAATTAAACCTATGCAAGCAATGTGATTGACGCCCTCAATGAAATGGTTGATTTTTTGGAGTCACTGCTTAGATATGTAAGAAAAAAACATGAAATTGAAGAAATAGGTTGAAGTTCTCACATAAAAGATAGTAGGGAGTATTCTTTTTTGTTTTTTTTTTTTTTTTAAGATTATTTATTTATTTATTTATAGGACAGAGAGAGACACAGCGAGAGAGGGAACACAAGCAGGGGGAGTGAGAGAGGGAGAAGCAGGCTCTCCGCCGAGCAGGGAGCCTGATGCAGGGCTGGATCCCAGGACCCTGGGAGCATGACCTGAGCCGAAGGCAGACGCTTAACGCCTGAGCCACCCAGGCGCCCCGATAGTAGGGAGTATTCTTAACCTTTCATAATAATTGCTTGGATAGGCAAATGCCTTTTTTAAATAAGATTTCATTTACATGTTTCAATTTAGAACACAGAAAACATGATTTTTATAAACTGCATTTTGTGTTAGGAAGGATGATAGGAGAAAAACAACATATATATAGCAACAAGAAATTATCAAACCTGGAAAAAGAAAAACAAAACAAAACAAAACCAACACACACAGCTTTTGAGCATGGATTACATCACAGAGCTCATTCCACCTTGTGTGGTCACAGAATTTCATATTCCATAAGACCTACTCACATTCCATGGAAATAGCTTTAGGTTTTATATTCATTTTCATAAATTAATGGTAATGTGAAAGACTGGGATTCAAAACCCAAATGGCTCAATCTGTATCAGGTCAGTTTTCCTAAAAGTAAAACCTAAGAGAGGCCTTCTTCGTCATTGATTTACCTGGATGAGTAAATATTTTCAAAAGGTGAAACGAAAACAAGACAAAGGGGCACCTGGGTGGCTCAGTCGTTAAGCGTCTGCCTTCGGCTCAGGTCATGATCCCAGGGTCCTGGGATCCAGCCCTGCATCAGGCTCCCTGCTCAGCGGAGAGCCTGCTTCTCCCTCTCCCACTCCCCCTGCTTGTGTTCCCTCTCTCGCTGTCTCTCTCTCTGTCAAATAAATAAATAAAATCTTAAAAAAAAAAAAGAAAACAAGACAAAAAATATTCAGCACAGAAGTGGTCCCAGCAGGAGATTAGTTTCACCTGGTCCCTAGGAGAGCTCTGAGCACCGCTGTACCACAGAGACACACGTACCTTGAGGCAGGGGCCATGCTGTTTTTACCTGCATGTCAGTCAGACACATGGTTGTTAACTGTGGGGGTGAGAGACGGGGGACAGGGGGTTCATTAAAGAGAGGGTGTACACTACCCAGTGGTGGGAGGAGGCCAAAATAGACATAGGAAAGTTGGGGAGATGGGGGAGAAAATACATAACGCCAGGGGCAGGGGGAGGAACCCTACTAGGGGACATTAGAAATGTGAGAAAGTGTTGCTGAACGACAGGGTGAATAAAACTCAGGGCTGGGAGAAGAATCTCCTTGCGCTCAAGGTAAGTTTTGTGGGGATAAGTGTTTGTTAGCCATTGGCAGCCAAAACAGCAACTGGTAAAAGGGGGAATTCCTTGTGATGAGAAGCTGTACCGGGCACCAAGAAGATCCTCCACAGCCTCTAAATTCCATTACACTATATTGCTTCTTCTACAAGCCAGAATGTTGGATGCTGAACTGAATTAATATCCTGTCAACTTCCCAGAACATGGACTCCCTTTGTTGTCTCCCCTGCTTGAGGCACTCTAACCCTTAACTTTGAGGACTTTTTGGGCCACCCATACCCTCAGAGATCAGTATTCCCCATCCTACTACAGGCAAGACTGTACAGTTATTATACAATGTCATACAAGGCTGAAGATGTCGCACGCATGTGTGTGTACTGCCTCCTGACAGGCAGATCTGTCTCATGTCTTTGTAAACCCAGTAAAATGCCATAGTTGTATCTGAAAATTGTAAAAATGTGTTTGTAGATAGTGATAACACATTAGTTATATATAAACTCAATATAGAATTTGCTGGGGCTACTCAAGTTACATTAAGATTCATTTACGTGACAAATTTTAACCCAAATTTATATAACAAAAAAGGGGACTTTTTTCTTTTTAGTATGGAAGATAGGTTTGCCCATCTATTTTCCCTTCTTACTGTTCTGCTTATACCCTACGAAGTTTGAATATTATTATTAATTATTTTAACCTTAATGCCTTTACACATTGCTGTTCTCTTCCTGGAATTTATTTTCCCAAGCAAATTTTTGCCTAAACCCTCTAAGTGTTGAAACCTCCCCCAAAAGAAAAAGACATTGATTTCTGTGACACCTTCCACAGCTCTCTCCTTTCTATCCCCAGAGGTAGGAATCTTTACCCCTCTGTTTGGACATTTGGTGTCCCCCACATTCCATATAGGGTCCATTTCTTACGCATCTGAGCTCCCAAGCAATTAGCATTATTTCCTGGCATTTATCAGTTTCTTAGTAAATATTAACTAGTAAATATTAACTGAACCAATCTGCATATGCTTCTTTGCTATTAAACCAACCAGTTGTCAAATTAGTCTTCTTGCTGGTTCTCAAAAGTGTCATTTATAGCTCAGTGTCCTTGGGTTCAGGAAATTAAACCTCTCCAGAAGAAGGAGAATAAATTACAGAAGATGTGGCCTCTCCAGCATTAACTATCCACTTCTATCCTCTTACCACACACATCCGGGGCTACTGAGCACAGTATGTAATTCCATGACATACTCCAGGGAAGGCAAAAAAAAAAAATAATAATCTCTGGATGAACATACATCCCCTGGAATAGAGGCCCTGGGTTAATTGGGTGAATTTCTAAAAAATTATGACTGGCTTCCTGGCTCTAGTCTTTGCCCAGAAATTTGGGAACAGCAAATAACTGATATCCCAGCATCCTTCACTTGCAAGCACTCAGAGCCCAAATCAGCAGAAAAGGCTTAGGGACAGTGATTGTTACAACTTTTGGTCTTACTAATAGATCCTTCACTCCCCATTTGGGGACACCTGACCCAAAGTCATAGGAAAAGTCAGCTTTTATGTTTATCTCTAATGAGCTTGAGCCTGTCCTCTCCAGTCCTTGGTTTTATGAATTTGGCTTTCTCTGAGCTGTGCATTGTAACAGAGCTGTTTTTCATCTGAGGGGCTTATTCCAACAGCATTGCTTGCTCCAACACCAGTAGGGAGAATTCTTTAAAAAATGGTCCTGGTAATTAGTTTCATGTAATACTGCTGTGTTGTCATAACCTCATCTCCTCATCCTTGAGAGAATGAAAAACAAAAAATGCTCAAAACCTAACCACAAAATTGTATTAATAATTTTCTTTATATAACAACATAAATCCAGCTGGCTCCCTATAAAGAGGATACCATTCCATCCCCCACGAAATGAAATTCTTAATCATCCAGTGGGGAGTTGGGCTGGAGGAAGACAGGGGCCTGATCTTGTTATGTGCTTGCCCCCAATACCACTGCATGCCTCCCTCATTCTTGCTGCAGCCCCGCCCAGCTACCTTCTGAGCTCCCCCGAAAAGTGGGGACTATTTTTTCAGGGTGGCTCAGGTATAAGGCAAGCACACGTACTCTGAATACATTTTTCTCATGTTACTACACTCTGTTCCACTACGGATGAGGAATAAGGGACTCATCATCACCGACGACTTAGTCCCACTTTCTGCCAGTTTGGCTTATATATCCTTTTTATTGCCAGGAGAAAACAAAACAAAACAATACAGAAATACTCTCTGTATTCGGTGAAGGATTTCTCGCCCATCAATCCAGATTCCTCTTCCACAAACTCAAGCTCAACACCAGTGACACATCACAGGAGTCAGTTTTATGGGCACTGTGCTCACTACTTATCCTTAAAACATTCTATTTTCCAAAGATCTGTCCACCCTCAATCCCCCCAAACCACTGTGCTTATTAGAAAACGCAGCCAGGGAATCCTGACGGTATTTACAGAATGTTCCATACTTGCACACATCAAAACACTGAATCAGTTCCATTCTTACTTGATCTTCCACTTAGCATTCTGTCTAGCAGCTCCTATTTTCCTAGCCTATCACCTTTTCATCACTTCTTTGGGATAAACTGTACATTCAGCATCTGAAAGGTTACAGGTAGACAAATGCTGATGATTTCCGGAAAGAGCAATTCACACATTTCTGCCAGAATTTAGCCTTTGTTCGTTACTAATGAGATTCACCCACTGATCTTCCATGGTGCAACCTAGGCTTTGGGCCCTGCAACTTAGTTGTCACTGCAAGGGATGATGAATAGAAAGGAGCCACAGACAAAACCAAATATGGGTCTTGTATTATATAGGTCATGAGCATACTAAAAAAAATAATATTCTGTACACTTTTAATTCTTTAAACAGTCACAAAGAATCAGGATCTAAAAGTGGTTACTGATAAATCTGTATTTTCTTAATACCTGAAAATACTTTAAGACATAGTTGTTGGCTTAAAACAAGTCTCATCCATTTCTTCCTCTTATCCCTACACTGATGATAAAAATAAAATTTTACCAATGATTACTACAGGATTATGACTAACCATCTTATGACTCTATAGATTTTCTTTTGTGTATAGATTTTTTAGCTCAGATAAATTCAAATCTTTTATGAATTCAAAAGCAGGCAAACATGGCTCCATTTCTGGTTATTTTGTATTTTTGGTCATTTGGTTGTCAGCCAATACAATTTTCATTCTTTTAAAAGAAGATGGCGATGATAGCTTGTCTCCAGCAATTGGAAGAAAATCATGTTAATCTCTCTCAAGTGGCAAAAAAATAAAAATAAAAATCATCATCTATTTTGTTAAAATAATAAGGAAAAAGAGAGGGACGCCTCAGGTCAAGATCCCAGGGTCCAGGGATCGAATCCGCATCAGGCTCCTTGCTCAGCGAGGAGCCTGGTTCTCCCTCTGCCGCTCCCCCTGCTTATGCTCTCTCCCTCTCTCTCTCTCTCAAATAAATAAATAAAATCTTAAAAAAAGTAAAAAAAGAAAAAGAGAGACAGAGTAAAACTATGCCACACAGGCGAAAACACTAGCACCAGAAAGTAAAAGACCCATTTTGACAAGCCAAGATTTATTTATTATATATAAACTAATGCTGAACTTAGTAGCAAGTGTTAGAAAGGAACCAAGAGCTTGAAGTCACTGAGGTTTTTTCTTTTTTTAAATCATTTACACTTGTGTTGAAGAACATTTTAGACATCTGAAACAAAAACCACTATAATTATTAATTTGTAATTTTTAAAGAATGTTTTACAATGATTAGGTGAGCTCAAGATCATGATGAAGTTCTCAGTTTTTATGAAAGACTGATGCTGGATTGCCAATAAAAACATGCAAAGTCTTCCTTATTTTTTTTTTTCCTCCCTTTGTCTTGAGTGTACTATTAAGTAGTTGCACCTGTTTTGGTAAGTTACTTGACATCTAGGAGCCTAAATGTATACATTCATAAAATTGAAGGGCTAGGTAGAAAGACCCATTGAGATCTTAAATATTATGATTTAAGAAGCAATTAGGTTATGAAGGTGGAGCCCTCATGATGAGATTAGTGTCCTTATAAGAAGAGACACAAGAGTGTGTGCCCTCTCTCACTGCTCTCCACCCCCACAGGGACACCACCCACATGGCCAGAGAGCAGGCTCTCACCAGACACTCCCATCTGGCGCTGTAAAAGTGGGACTCAAAGCCTCAGGTCTGGGTCTCCTACCACCACCAGTAAACGGCCTCCCAATTTTTATAAAAAGGGGTTGTTACTAATTGCTGCACAGGTCATGTGAAAATGTATAAGCATGTATGAAAATTAAAACTTACATGGTATAAAAATGGGGACGCCTGGGTGGCTCAGTCAGCTCAGTGTCTGCCTTCAGCTCAGGTTATGATCCCAGGGTCCTGGGATTGAGTCCGGTGTCCTCAGCAGGGAGTCCTGCTTCTCCCTCTCCCGCCGCCCCTCCCCCTCGCTTGTGCACATGCTCACACGCTCTCTCTCTCTCTCTCTGTCAAATAAACTTAAAAAATCTTTTAAAAATATAAATATAAAAATGTCAGACATGTCTTCCTCACATGATGCCTACTTCCCCTTTAAATCTGTCCTTGAGAACCCTTTTAATGTCACTTGAGTAAAAGAGTATATAGGGGAAATGGGTACATTTTTCAATTTTCAGGTCTAATTCTCCTTGAGGAGGAAAGTGGACATAGAGGAATTACTACAGTGGTGAATGGAACTAAACTAACAGAAGCATGCTACCAAATGAAGACTATTTTTAAGAATAAATTTTCAGAAAACTCTAAAAGATCTATGTTTTACACGATTAAAATTATATATATATATAATATGTACAATATATACGATAAAGCATGTTATTCACATGCATACATACAGGTACATACATACCTATCCTTGCACATACATACATACATCTTGATTTTGATGTGAAATCAAGCCATTTTTTAAAGATACCAATTTTGAGATATGTCAGTTTATAAAGGGGTTAAATCTAGAACAGAGATAGGACTGTATCGCACTTTGTACTTCATACTGCCATCTACTGACGACCAATGGAAGTGTAGTTCCAGTAAACCATCAGCACTTAAGCTTCCTAAGGAAAATCTGACAGGTCTGTCTTCGAGATAGACTGAGTTCAAATGATGAGTCTGTTGCTTTTCGCATCTTTGAAACCAAAGGTGATACTACTTGTGACATGGGGAGGTTATGAGGGTTTGCTTAAAAATGCAGCATAACCTACTGCACACTGAATCCCCCGGGTCAGGCATCCCTGTGCATGTAACACAAGTCGCATTAGGTTCTCAACAGCTGTTTCTGAGCTACTCTCCAAATGCCTGACACCACGAATTCCAGTGTTAACACTTTTTGCCTGAGAATCCTGACCTTGAGGCTTATGCCTAATAAATCATGGGTTCAAATTCCACCTCTACCTTTAAGTAATCTTGTAACCTTAGAGGTATTAACTTCTTTAATCCTTACTGTTCGAATCTACAAAATACCCTCATGAGGTATGGAAAAGCATTAAATAAAATTACCCCCAGAGAACTGTGTAGCACAATTCTTAAACATAAAAAAAAACAAAAACAAAAACACAACACCTTAACCACTGTTATAAATTTTAAAAATTAAGTTATGAGTCTGAGGGCGCCTGGGTGGCTCAGTCGTTAAGCGTCTGCCTTCGGTTCGGGTCATGATCCCGGGGTCCTGGGATCGAGCCCCACATCGGGCTCCCTGCTCAGCGGGAAGCCTGCTTCTCCCTCTCCCACTACCCCTGCTTGTGTTCCCTCTCTCGCTGTCTCTCTGTTGAAAAATAAATAAAATCTTTAATAATAATAATAATAAATTGAATCTGAGCAGTTGAAAGCGCCACCTAGGATCACACAGGTAGAAGGTGCTGAGCTGCAATTAGGTCAGTCTGATCTCTACCACGTGTTCCTAAACCCCACAGTTAAAATCTGGATGCCTTCTGGAGCCCGGCAGTAGAACATTGTAGTTCATTGGTTTTGACTTTGGAAAACAACATCCACAAATAAAGACAATATTACATAAATACAATTATTTTCTTTCACAATGAGAACAAGATAAAATACACATTATTTTAGTTAGAACTTTAGGTCGTGAGCTCAGGGGATACCTGAGAAGACATTTTTCTTTCCTTCTCTCACTATGTAAATCAGAACCCACAGATTAGAGGGACCCAAGCTGAAATGGGCTCATTCCAGGGCCTTACATCACAAGCTAGGAGGCGCTGTAGCATAGTAATTAAGAGCATGGGCTCTCGTGCTATTTGGCATTTGAATTTAGAATCCCCTTACCAGTTGACAGCCTTGGTCAGGTAGTCTTAACCCCTGTGTGCCTTATTTTCCACATATATAAACCGAAGGCAACATCAGTAAGCACACCACGCATTTATTGTGAGGCTTAACGTGATTTAAAGTATTCTATAATAGTGATTATGTATTATCGTATCATCTTTTGATTCTTTTGTTCTTCTAGAACCGAAGCTGCAGAAGAAAAGAACGGACACAATATATGGCTAACATAGTTGCACATTCTGCTTAATCCAGAAAATTAATCCAGAAAATTGTTTTTCCACATCATGCAAAACCAAGTGCTGTTAGGGCAGGTGGTGGGATTGGGGGGGGGGAGGGGTGGTGATCAAAACTTTTTTTTGCCAGGCTCATATTACTTCTACTTCATCTGAAAACTCTGATTTCCTGCCCCAAGTAGAAAACAATAAGCATTTGTAGAGCCTCATATGTAAGTCTTGGTTTTCATCTCATCTTTGTCATATAACGAAGTGATAAACGTGGGGCAGGAAGTAGAGTTAGTTTTCATTCTTTTCAGAGTTTCTAAGATTTCACCTCACTCTCCAAAACTTTCTAAATAGAGTGTGGTCCCTGACAAATCCATGTAATACAGTTTTATATCATTTAGTTTCACTATTTTCTTTTTTTTTTTTTTTTTATTAAAGATTTTTATTTATTTATTTGACAGAGAAAGACACAGCGAGAGAGGGAACACAAGCGGGGAGTGGGAGAGGGAGAAGCAGACTCCCTGCTCAGTGGGGAGTCTGCCTCTCCCTCTTCCTCTGCCTGCCGCTCCCCCTGTTTGTGCTCTCTATCAAATAAATAAATCTTTAAAAAAAATTATATACATGTAAAAACAAGCATAATTTTTTTGCCAAAACATCATCATATTTCCATCCTCCTGACTTCAACAGCAACGTGCATGTTGAATAAATGCCAAGGATTTCAAGTGTTCTAGACTCTATAGTTCTCAAATACTGGACCAGTGGCTTCCAGGCTTTCCTGTGCTTTGGAAGCACCTGAGGTCCAGGTTAAAATGAAAATTCCTTGGCCACTTCCTCAGGGAATCTAATCTAGTAAGTCCAAGGGCAGGGGTCAGGAAGTTGCCTTTTTACAAGCTTCCCAGGGCATTCTAATTTAGGTACACTGAGGAATATACTTTGAGAAACACTGATCTAAAGACTGTTTTCTACATAGGAATAGAAGGAGTATTAGCTGGCAAACTTTTGTATTTATTATAAAGGCTTCAACTTGGCTAGTCATTAAACCAATGAATTTCTTGGGCTGATTTAAGAAGTTATTTTTTAATAGCAGATCATTTTTATCTTTTGATTTTTAATGTTTTCTAATTGAGGTGTATTTAATATATAACATACTAGTTTCAGCTGTAATTCTAAGAACATTTTTAATGTAGCCTGTCCCACCCCATGTAAACAGTTATTTGTCAACATGGTTTAGTTTGGCATTCTTATTTGTATCATACATTATTTTTCTTCTTCGTGTATTTATTTAGAAATTAAATCCTATGGCCAATGCTATAGAGTCATTCATAAAGCAATTCTCAGAATAAAGGGGTTCAAATGTAACCACATTCTAGCTGGGAGAATGTAGGCTAATCATTTAATGAGTCCGAAACTCAGTCTCCCTCATGGTAAAGGTGTTTAAGTAAAACAGGTTGCAAGGAAGAGTTAAGTTAACAGAAAGCAAGCATCCAGCACACTGTCACGTAATTAATTAGTCCTCAAAAATATTGGCTGAATCTGTAACTTACATGTTGTATCAAAGGACCAACTGGAAGAAAGATACATACAACAAACCAAGGGATTTGATACCTTTCAATATTTTTCTAAACTGTAGTGTCAGAAAAAGAAAAGTCTGCCCCATTTTCATATGATCTTATTTGTAGAATGAGCTCACGTTTCACTTTGTGCCATCTGAAGGAAAAAGCTACCTGCTCTCAACAATATAAAGCTTCTTCAACCGTATCTGCTTCTTGCCAACATGTCACTTCAATTTTTCATGCATTGTCTTGTTTCTTTTATAATTCAGTCTCCCCCCGCCTTTTCCTGCCCAATGCGAATGGCTTAGTTCACTGCAAAGACAGCCAATGAATGACTGCAAGCATTAGAAAAGAGAATTTTAAAAACAAAATAACAACAACAACAAAAAACCAATGAAAACAGAAAGTCTAGTAATCTGGGACTTTCCACTGGCACCATCTCTGTCCATGCATACACCATTCAGAGACCTAGTGTGTTAGGTTTCTCGTTTCCCTTTGCCATTCTAGCCCCTTCTTCACCATTCTGTGGAGGTCATGACCAACCTTACCCCATGTGGGAACACTGAATGATTAGAGTCCAGAACCCTGAATTCGTCAAAAAGGCTTGTGGCTGTTATGCTGTCCTAGTTTAAGATAGACCTCCTTGCTTCTCTCATCTTCAGATAAACTTGAAAAATGAACTTACTTAAAAGGTATTAACATATTATGGTAATATAATTTTAATAACTATATTTAATGTTTAACTATTAGCCACGTAATTTAGAGCCTTCAGACCCAAAATAGAAGCTAGGTGAGGCCATATCGGTTTCCTTTATTTTTTCTTGAGGAAGTTGCAGGTGTTTAAACATTGCTGCTAACTGGGATGGGTTAGGATGTCCCAGAATTGGCTTTTACTTTAGTCTCAAATTATCTGCATGAATTTAGAAGGGAAATATACAGTCTCCGTTCAGTTTTATCATCTGTGATAAGCGAAGATGGGACTGAGCTCCAAAATCTCTCCACCAATACTTCTGTCTTGCCCACACCAGCATGAGATGTATGTTGATGAAAGACAGCACTTTTGGGGCACCTGGGTGGCTCAGTTGGTTAGGCGGCTGCCTTCGGCTCAGGTCATGATCCCAGGGTCCTGGGATCGAGCCCTGCATCGGGCTCCCTTCTCAGCAGAGAGCCTGCTTCTCCCTTTCCCTCTGCCTGCCACTCTGCCTACTTGTGCTATCTCTCTGTCAAATAAATAAATAAATAATATCTTTTTAAAAAAAAAAAAAAAGATAGCACTTTCTGAAATCAAAGTACACTATGGTAGGGTAAAATTGCTCTAATCCCTTTCAATCAGATAAGAATGGAAATATATTGAGTTGAATTTCTCTGTCCAGACACTCTTCTTTTTACACATTAGCTTATTAAATAATCTTAAATCAGAGAGGCATTGTTATCACTTCTTTTTTTTATTGATGAGGAAAGTGTGGCTACGAGTTGTTAACTGACATGAAGTCATGTAGCTAGTGAGGCTAATCCAAAGTCTGAGTTCATATTCTTTGAATTTAACCCATATGACAGGGCAAATACTTCCTGTAAACTCTGCTCACTACGTGCTTCTGCTCAAAGTGTTCTGAATATTAGTTTGAAGGACAGGAAATCAGAAACCCTAATAATCCTCTGGAGGACAGGCAGGAGGAAGTCACATCGTCTGTAGGGACATGAGATGAAGCTGGTCCAGAATCTGCAATAGCTGCTACCAATACCTTAGCTCAGCTGCAGGGACTATTTTGGAAGATGGCAAGTTGTTGCATGTTTTAGTTTCCATTTGTCCCCCAAGGATCAATCACTGGGCTCAATTCCCTCCCTCCCTACCCCCAGCAAAATCTTATCAGAATCAACTCACTTAAGGAATTTTGATTTTCAATAAAATCATTAAATGTTGGTTGCTTGAGGTATCCGATATAAAATTAACACACTAAATTGTACTCTCTAACTATAGTAATAGCTGACATGTCTTAGGATCTCTTAAAGACTGTGAAGTACAGCTATGTGCACTTAAGCACATTTTCTTTAATCCTAATAACCCTAAAAGATGGACATTATTTTCCATTTTACAGATGAGTAATTAAAGTCTGGATGGTTAAGAAACCTATCCAATGAGAAAGAGCTTATAATATGTACATGCAGGATAAAATCTGTGACCAACAGACCCAAAAATATATAATGTTATATAAGTTGCTCATTGGCCATGATGAAAATGTAGAGACACATAAACCAAACAAAATGTATGTTCACCATAAAGTTCAATGTGAACATATTTAGGAACTCATCTTTGTAAGATAGTTGAGTGTGTTTCCCATTGAGCAACACCACAGAATTACAACATAGATTTAACAGGAGAGGAATATAAAAGCAAATGCCTAGCTAGGAACTCCATTTGTAGGAAATAGTTTCAATGAAAAGATCCCAAGGGCACCAACAATATCACCTTCACAACAGAACTGAAAAATCAACAGGACCATTAGAGGTATACTGCTTGAGAGGTAAATTGTGTGCAAAGGTGAGAACTCATTAATGACTGCTTTGGGTTTTGAAAATGACCTGGAATCTCTTTTTAAGCCAGCTTACTCTTCAAAAAACAACTGAACATAGACAAATAAATGGTGTTCAAATCTGCATTGCTGTGATTTCCTTTGACGGTAGCCTGTTGTTCTATCATGAGTATATGTGCTCAGAGAATGTTTTAGAACTACTTCTTACTCCATGATAACTGGAAAAATTCTGAATATATTGTAGGGACCAACTATACAAAGATGGCTTGATTATAGAAGAACTATGTCATGGAAAGCAGTCACATAATAGAACAGAAAGAATATTGGGGAAAATTCTAAGTCCTTGTTCTGGTTTTCCTATGTGGCCTTAGATGAGAGTCTGTCACTTTGGACCTCACTTTTCTCATCTCTAAAATGACGGTCTTTAGACTAGAATGCAACCTTATATTCACAGTATGCTTCCCAATAACAAACTCTTTAAAGTACATCCAAAGAGATTAAAACACTTGAAAGCTACACCAAACAAGTCAGACATAATTGCAATGCAATCACTACCTACGGTATAACGATGATTCCTAGTGTTTATGAAAGCATTCTCAGAGCACATTGTTTACTTGGTTGACCTTCAGCTTGTATTTGAACGTGATGGTTTATTTTGATATTTTTTTACCTCCTATAATTATGAAGCAAAGTTCATAGATGCCCCAGTAAACATGTCCTTTCTTCGATGCAGACTTACCATTATCTGTGCTTTCTATCTCCCCATAGCAGCAAATCATACCCTTTTCTATGATTCACTAGATTAACAGACATCAACACCCATTCACACACACACACAATAATCTATGGCAAAAAAATATTTTCATTTAATGATTTTCATTTAAGGATTGCCATGATTTATGGCAAAACTACGAAAAGTTTATGATAAAATACGTGCAAACTAATTAAAACTAGATGATCGTTAAGGTCATTTTCAAAATTAGCTTAGGGATAACCCTTTCATGTGATGATTCTTCACACTTAGTCAAGTTTCTTCTATATCACTGGTTTTCAAACTGTTCTCAACAGTAGACAAAAATCCGTGCTATGTATTTAGAAAAAATGAAAAGAAAATGTATTTCACAGATTGTTAACAGATTGGGAAATCAATTGACAAGTAGAAAATAAACTTGTAGAACCTTTTATATCAATCCTGCTTATGCAGTTTCAAAGCATCCTTTTTTTTTTTTTAAGATTTTATTTATTAATTTGACAGAGAGAGGCACAGCGAGAGAGGGAACACAAGCAGGGGGAGTGAGAGAGGGAGAAGCAGGCTTCCCGCTGAGCAGGGAGCCCGATGCGGGGCTCGATCCCAGGACCCTGGGATCATGACCTGAGCTGAAGGCAGACGCTTAACAACTGAGCCACCCAGGCGCCCCCAAAGCATCCTTTTATTGACACCTGTGCTCATGGCTTTGATTTGTTATTTTTATGTGCTACAAATACAATTAAATTTTAAATAGATATACAAGTAGCTAAATATGCACTTCTGTGCTAAATCATATTCTATATGAAAACGCAGTTTTTCATGGTGTTGGCCAAAGTGCACAGCATCACCCAGACACTTTGCCACCAAAACACTTTTGAAAGAACCAGCCTAGTAACAAGATAACCCTCTTTACTTCTATTGCTTCCTCTCTTCTTTGCCAATATTTTCTTTCTTTTGGATGAGGACCGTAATTCTTGTTAATTTTCTGTCATTCAACTGACTTGTATCCAATTTTTCATTTATTTTGCTATGTCCTGATCAATCACAGATACAAACACTTTGTGAACATAATCAAAGTAACTGCACAGGCCAACCCCTGGTGGGTCACTTCTTATGTCCCAAGAAGTATGCAAACTCCTTTCCTAAATAAACTCATTCAGTCTCTTAGGTAGTTTCTACAAGTAGTCCTATTTTCTTCATGGGAAAACTGGATAGGATAAGCAATTTACCTAACATCACATGTTAGGTTAGCAAGCACTGCAGGATGTTAAAGTTTATTACAAAATATTCCTTCTCTCACTGTCCTTGAAAGTGGAAGGTACTCCTGATACTTCTTCAATGGCACTAGTCACTGTTTTCTCTATTCATATCTAGAACTTTAAACTGTTTGTTGCTATTTTACCCAATTTTGCCTTAACACTATTTCTGTACATGACTAGACTATGAGGACATGCATCTGTAACTAGTATCTTACTGTCCTGATTCCATACTGCAGGCACACTTCTAATGTGTGATAATGGAGACATCTCGGACAACTTCTAAAGGTTATGAAGTTCAAATGGATTTTTTTTCTCTTCTGGAGAAGAAAACTTAATATTAAACATCTGTTTAATCAGTTTAAATGATTTAGCTCTATTTATTAAGGGGATTTCCTTTAGCAATCACTCAACAACAGGCTCTCAAGCACACGTACCACACACAAGTGCTCTCATGACACTCTTGAGAAAACACTGTATAGTTACAATCACATACCCCTCGGTGGTTTCAGTGATTTTTGCTTCCTGGTGGGTAGGTCAAATTCCTCCTTCCATTACATGGAGTTTGGTGTGGGACAGTTGTGATCAAATCATAAATGTTTGAGGGGTCTCTTATTAGTCATGAGGGGAATTTAATCCACAAGGATAATCCCCAAATAAGTCATTTTAAAAATTGCTATTGGAGGGGCGCCTGAGTGGCTCAGTTGGTTAAGCGACTGCCTTCAGCTCAGGTCATGATCCTGGAGTCCCAGGATCGAGTCCCACATCGGGCTCCCTGCTCAGCAGGAAGTCTGCTTCTCCCTCTGACGCTCCCCCATCTCATGCTCTCTCTGTCTCTATCTCATTCTCTCTCTCAAATAAATAAATAAAACAATCTTTAAAAATTGCTATTGGAAATAGGCAACTAAGGTCCAGAATTGAAATTCGAAAAGTCAAAAATTTGCTTGTTAATATCTTCTTAGCCAAGAAAAGACCTGTCTCTAACTTGATTACACAGAAAAGTGCAATTCTTATGTCAAAGGAATGTACATAGGGCCATATAAAAGTGTGTGTGGCAAGAGTCACTCTGTGTAGGGCTTGGGAAAACAAATCCACAATTACCTCGTATCAACGGGGGCGGGGGGGGATGTTAAGGAAGACTGCTTCCTACATCAAATTTATTTGCTTAATTTTTTTTTTAAAAAGGTGCTTATTGTGTTTTTATTGTGATTCTAGTCTTTACTTTATCCTATAAATCAATTTAATTCTGAGGTTAGTTTAAGGCACAGAGCAAATAAGAGCCTAGAGCATCTTCAATATATAATATCATCTAAAAATAGATTCCAAAGTAAACATGTGGTATGACTGCTGACCAGAGGGCCCAGGAGAGACCTCTAAGGTGACTCCTATGGGGAGGACTATAAACCTACCATCTGCTTAAAGTCCTTGCTTGATGGAAAACCACCAGAAGTCAGTAGACCTTCACTCCTCCCCTGCCATGTTTCTCTTCCCATTAAGTCATTTAAAACTCAATAAACCAAAGGCATCAAGAGTAGAATCACAGCATAAAGGAACTGAGGTTCAGCAGACTAAAGCACAAGCCTTCTCCAGCACTCCGTGGGTCCCTTTTCACCAAGAACTTCTAAAGATTTTTTCACCCTACTTTTCCTTTCTTTCTTTTTTTTTTTTTTTTTTTTTTAAAGATTTTATTTATTTATTTGAGACAGAGAGAATGAGAGAGAGAGAGAGCACATGAGAGGGGGGAGGGTCAGAGGCAGAAGCAGGCTCCCTGCCAAGCAGGGAGCCCGATGCGGGACTCGATCCAGGGACTCCAGGATCATGACCTGAGCCGAAGGCAGTCGCTTAACCAACTGAGCCACCCAGGCGCCCCTCTACTTTTCCTTTCAATACCTATACTACTTCTTTCTGAAGTGAATTGCTGGCTGCCTTGAAACAGCAATTTAATACTTCTACATAAGGAAGCTCTTTAAAAAAGGATAGTCATTCTACTCTAAAGCTATTAAGCCGACATATGTTTGCTTTCTTTGACCACATTTATTTGTGCACAGGTTAAATGGGTTTCTGCCTTAGCTTCATAATTCATAACATTAACTTGATGTTTTGAATTTGTATGTACTTTCTAAACAGGAGGGACAATATCCAGAAAATTAAACAGCTCTTTTTTAACTCCATGGTGTTTACCAGTAAAACAATTCTTGGTTATTGTTGATGGTGAACATTTAACTTTTTTTCAAGACAAAGTAACTCTGATTGAGGGGCATCAAAGTCATTCACGATGGTGAAAATTATGGAATTTTTGGGCTTCAGCATCTAAAGTTGTTACAGAACTGTGAAGACGAAGAGCAAACGAAAACAGAAAGCTATCCAAAAAATTCATATTTAAAAGGCAAAACTGTTTTACGGTTTTCATCCCTGTGGATAAAAAACTATTATACAGTAACAATCTTTCTCTAATTGCAGCATGTGCCTTAGTGAACACATTTTTACTATAAAACAAAACTAAACTTTAGGCCTCTTGGAAAGATAATAATCTGGTATTAAAAAGCTATGCCCAGAGAAAGGGATGTTGAAACAAATATATATATATATATATTTTTTTTTTTTGCATTAAGAGCCTCAGATCCACATTCTTAACACTTTGAAAAGAACTTGACAATAAAAGTGATAAACCATCCAAAGGCTATAAGAAAATCTTTGCTAATGCTTTCAACATGATATAAGCATGTGAAATGCCACTTGCTTCACACACAAGACCACTGACTAAGAAACTAACAAAAAGTCTTTGGCTAGAAAAATCCACTGTCACAGGTGCTCATGGCTGAGCTATAGTTTTTTCTCAGCAGGACAATAAACTCACCTCTACTAATGCAACTGTTCTTACAAACCTGTTTAGTTGAGGTTCTAGCCTGCACATGAACCATATGTCTATAAGAAATCTTAACTATCACAAAGAGAATGGCCTTCTGTTAGAAACCATTAAAATACAATCTCTGCTTGCAAAATGACATATTCGGTAGTAGAATATTCATTGTCAAATCTGCTGTCACAAGGTAATCCGGATATCCAGTAGAATAAATTGGTACAGAGTAATCACAACAAGACAGAGCACTGATTATGAAAAGTTTCACTTTTTTAAGCCCAACATGCTCTTTCTGTTGAGTTGCAAGAAGAAAAATTTAAAGACCTGACATAAGTTTTTACATACAGACGATACTGCAGAAGTTTCATATCTAAAGTGAACTAGGAATGAGTAATCCTAATTTTTGTTGTAATAAATGTGTTGGCTATTTAAAAATTTTATCCTAATAAAAATTAACACTTCCATAAAAGGAAAGATGATGGCTCTTTGTATTATGTAACCAATACTAAAACTTTAAAAGCTAGAGACTATACAGCTTCCTGAGTCACTTAAATTATAGCATCCTTAAAAAGCAAATGCACTTTGGGAACACTAGAGATTTTCACTGTCTTTAAAAATCATCGTGGGCTGGGTTTCTATTGTTTAAATATTTATTATTTTGTGCATATGATGACAGGCACCTACTTAAGTGTCCAAACTTTGAGAATTTCTTTTCTAGAAATCACAATTATTAAACTACAACAAGAGTTCAGAGTAAGTGGCAAGACACTTAAAAAAGATGACTGATGTACAATTTGCACTGAGTCATTTAGAGTTAACCACAAATATTAAAGTGGGTTCTGTAATTGGAGCAAGTTAGTAAAATACTGGGAAGCAAAGTGATTTTAAAACCATCTGCATTTTGTGAACCGAAGTGACAAGCAACCCTTAGAAAAAATAAAAAAATATATATAACTCATATTCCATTTTAATCTGGGAAAGTCACCTGGGCTTTGTCTGCAAGGAAAGACTAAGTTTATGAACGATTAGGGCTAAATCAAACAGTCCTCAATCTAAAAGGAAAGTCTGGTTAGAAGAGTCTGAAAGAGGATGTATAGATTAGGAATGGAATCAAGAATTTTACTGCCTCATTTTCACAGATAATGAGTTTTCCTCATTCTTAATTTCAGAATTTGATATAACCCTGTTTCCCCTCTTCATTTTCCATCAGATGCACAATCAGATAATGTTTCCATTCACAGAGATTTGAAACGATCCTCATGCTGTGAGGGTTATTTTATTTCATAGTAGCCAAGGGAAAGAGGTTGCTGCCAGTACGATGTTAAGGGCATACAGAATAAAGGCTCAGTCCTGGGCAATGAAACAGACCACCTTTGTGCTTCTCTTGAGGACGAAGAATGCAAACCCATCACCAACTTTGGGACTTGATCAACAGTGGGGAGTCACAAAACTCTTTTCAACCACTGCATTTTAAACCTCCACGAAAAATAGCTTCTCTGTACTGGGGCTTAAAGTCCCATCTGTGGCCAGTGACGGAGTACAGTACTTAATTGTTTCTGACTAGGGTCTCTGCATCAGCACTCTGAGAGTGTCTTCTAACTTTTCATCGCCTTGTGTGTTCTTTAATTAGACCTGTTCACAAGACAGCCAAATGAAAATGCCTACCACTAAGCCTACTCAAGACCTTAAAACAGGCCATTTCACAAGTCCAGGAACTTTTGTGCAAAGCTTACCATCTTCCAGGATTAATCATTTTTCTCTGGTTCCGGTACCTTAAAATCAGACACACTTAGAGGAGGTAAGCTCTGTGGCTATTAAGACAGCTCTAATGTAAAGACATGGCCTGGTGACAATTCCCTCCCTGTCTCTCCATTTCCTTTATTTTGGTCTGTCACTGCCTGTTATCTGTGCTCCTACTAGGGCTGGAGAAAAACATGTTTTCTTTGAAGGGGGAAGCGCTTAGTCCCCTCACTGGTAGGAACACTGAGACTTTCTCTAAGGGCTAGGATAACTAGAAAAGGGCTCTACTCTCCCGGAAGGATTTCAGAGCCCCAAACACAGAGGTACCCTTTAACTTAGGCGGGAGATGCAAAGAGCTGAAGTATCTGTCCTTGGCCCCCACAGGTGACTTGCAGTAGGACCAACCTGACACGGGCAGCGCCCCTCGGCTCGGGTCACTCCCGCTCCCGGACTCACCTGGTGCTGAGGACCAGCGCCGGCAGGAGAGGCAGCAAGTAGTGCGCTGGGCTGAATTTCATGCTGTCGCCTGCCGGGGTCCTCCTTCCCTCGCTGCCTTTGCTCTCCCTCCTCCTCCGGGTCCTGTCGCTCCGCGGCGCCCGGCTCTGTCCCTGGCCGGCGAAGAACCGTCTCCAGCAGCGGACGGAAGGAAACCGACAAACGGACGGACGCCTCGCGAAGGCAGGCACTGAGAGCGGGGAGTATCTTCGGCAGTGATGTCACCAGCGAGGCGAGCCCTGCCCGGGATTGTTCGGCACGCCGCTGCTCCCGAGCCTGGAGGGCGCGTTGTCACTCGTGCTGGAGGCGGCGCGGGCAGAGGGAGGGGGGCCCGGCGAGGGCCCCGCGCTCGGGTCTACAGGCTGCGCTCACCGGGCTGCACACCCTCTTGGGGCTGATCATTCATTCTCCTTCTCCGGAGGCTGGGGAGAGGGAGGAAGGGGAGGGGAAGGGCGGGGCGGGGGTGGGGGGCGAAGAGAGAAATCTAATCTTCCAGTAATTGAGCCTGAGTACTCGGCAGAATGTGAGACAGAATTCACTGGGAAGACTCTCAGACGCTCAGAGTCGCAGGCAGGTGTCCCTCACCTGATTACAGTGTTTGGAAAAATGTCGCTCTAGAGAATGTTTAAAATATTCTAGAAATGCATAATGATTAGCCTGAGGCAGATGTTAGAAAAGCAGGAGTGAGCAGTGTCCAGAAAGGGACCCTGAGCCCATAACGCTGCACTGCAAGCTTCTTAGCCCGGAAACGTGGAATATAAAGAGGTTTCGGGACATAAGTTAAGACGTCTGCTGCTTCTGGGTTTTGAAGATTTCTGATCTTCCTTAAATTTCAATCTGTCCCCTAGTACCAGCAGCGGGCAGTGGGGTTGGAGCTGGTGGCCCAATTGCACTCACCTGAAGGAGTCCTTCCCTTCAAGTGAGGAGACATAACTAGGTATTCATCAAAATGCTAACAGTAATTCACTCAGAGTGGTGGTATCCGGGGGCAAAAGACTGTCATTTTGTTTTCTATATTTTTCAAATTTTCTATAATAAACATCTGGTATTAAGCTTTATTTTTGAAAAATTAGTAAAATAAAAACTCTAATACAAAGTAGTATTTTTGTAAAAGCAAGTCTGGAAAACAGCCAACTTCGCTTACTGAGATGTTCAATCCTAGGGTCCTTACAATATGGTTTATTTTTGATCTTCCAGCAGTATTTCTTGGTTAAATGTTATAAGGTACTTTTTCATACATTATTAGATTGATCCTCACCAGAGTCATCCCAGACAGATATAAATTAATGCTGTCCCTATTACAGAAATGAAGTAACTGAAGACCATGAAAATTTAGGCTGGATTTAAAAAAAAAAAAAGAACTTGATTCTTTCAAATCTTAAGCAAACCCTACCGTTGCCTGGAACATTACACCTAGTGCAAGTAAGTCCAGTGACTAACACAAAGCTGATGTTCAGTAAAGGCTGAAGTGTACCAAAGACCCCGAGGGGCAAAGGTCAGGTGGTCAACAGGAATTCCTATCCAGAGGGTTCAGCTCACATTCCATTTTTTCAGGGGCAAGACACTTACGGTAAAATGTAGATGAAACATCTTTTTTAATCTAACTTTTGAAACATGATTTTTAGGAAAAAATATTTGTTATAAAGCTTTATTTTAAAAAGAATACAAGTTTAAAGAATTAATCATCTAATGTACTGATTTGTTCTTGTTTTTGCTTTTAATGGGACTGAAGTTTAAGACATTTATACAGAACAGATATTGCTTTCAAACCCCAGACTACTAAAACAGAGGAGTAATAACTTTTGCAAACTGGATACCAGCCCCTTGGACAATAGGATCCACAATAGATAGAACTAGGCATAAAATAAAATAAACTCGCATGTGAATTACATGTCATTTACAAAGAAAAACTGCACTACACTCTGCTAAAACAGAACTCTGACTTCAAAGGAAAATAGGTATTTCAGTTTGCTCCTGTCAAAATTATTTAACAATAGATTTCCTGCTCAGTTTGGAAGGTGATCATTTGAGTTACATACTCAACAAAAACATATGACTACTTGTTAATAAAAAAAATACATATACTAGGAAATAACACTCATACTTGTAGAACACATATTCGTTTACATAACAAGTATGCGTTCATTATCTTGTGGTCTTAATTATAGGAACCAAATGTACTAGTGGTTTCTATTATCCTCTTCTTTTGCAGTTGAGGTGATAGATTCAGAGTGGTTAAGTAACTTGCTCAAGGTCACCCGTTACTTATATAGTGGATAACATTCAAATTCAGTCTGTATCACTTCACAATATTTCTTTTGAGGGAAAATTTTTTTAAGACACCTATGTAAGAAGAAACATTCTCCAACCTAAATTGTATTACTTTTTATTAGCTGTACAACATAAAAGAATAGACAACTATAGATGGTCAGCCAAGAAAGAAGAGTATCAGAATGAACTTTGTTTAGACTGTGTCTCACAGTTAACCTATGCCCCTGTATTGGATACTGATAAAGAACCACAAGGTTTGTTGGCCTCTGTGCATTTTCTGCAAGCAGGAAAAAAGACATCGAACTTAGAAGGGCATGCAAGCATCAGGGAAGCCCATTTGGAAGGTGATCCTAAGTGAGATTTCGGAAACTCTTGCAGATTTAGAGGACTGAGGTATTATATTCTTAATTCAAGTATAGATCTGCCGCTCAGCAGACGTTGTTTCTTCTTGGGGAATTACAAGACCGTAAGTCTCCATCACCCATGACACTCTGTCCACACTGTCACAGGAAAACTCAAATCCAGAATTGATTTTACGGCTTCAGAGAATTGGTGTATGAATTTTAAAGATGCAACAGTGCAGACGGCAGTTTCACTTAGCTGAAACCACTTGTCCTATGCTGAATCCCAATACAGCTCAGCAGAAGTTGTTTGCAATAACTATACCCGAGTCTGGATAAAGGACATCACTAAAGTCGATGCACTTACAGTGAGAGGCTAGTCTCCATAACATGCTGGGATTGGGAGATATAGAAACTACTTTTTAAACAGCATTGAGGTACCAAAAACCCACTATTTTTTTTTTAAAGATTTTGGTTTTTTATATGACAGAGAGAGGCACAGCGAGAGAGGGAACACAAGCAGGGGGAGTGGGAGAGGGAGAAGCAGGCTTCCCACGGAGCAGGGAGCCCGATGCGGGGCTCGATCCCAGGACCCTGAGATCACGACCCGAGCCAAAGGCAGATGCTTAATGACTGAGCCACCCAGGTGCCCCAACACCACTATTTTAAAGTGTATAATTCAGTATTTTTTAAATATACTCAACAAGGTTATGAAATCACCATTATCTAACTCCAGAACATTTTCATCTCTCCAAAAGAAACTCCAAACCCACTAGTCACTCACTATTCCCCTGCTTTTTCTTTTTCTCCCAACCCTTGATATCTAATTACGGTCTCTACAGATGTGCCTAATTCTTGGCATTTCATATAAATTGAATCCTAGTATACGTGGTCTTATGTGACTGGTTTCTTTCCTGTTTCAAGGTTTATCCATGTTATAGCATGTATCAGTACTTCATTCCTTTTAATTGCTGAATAATGTTCCATTGTAGGAATGTGCCGCATTGTGTTTATCCATTCATCATTAGGATTGTTTCCATGTTTTGGCTATTTACATAACGCTGCTATGAACATTCACATGAAAGTTCCCATGTGAACATCTGTTTCCAATTCTGTTGGGTATATACCGAGGAGAGGAATTGCTGGATTATATGATAACTGTTTAATTTTTCTGAGAAACCGCCAAACTTTCCCAAAATAGCTACATCATTGTTCATTCCTACCAGCAATACATGGATATGTTAATTTTGTATAGCCTTGCCAACACTTGGTGTTTTCAGTTTATTATTATAGCCTTTGTTGGGGATATAAAGAGGTATCTCATTGTGGTTTGGATTTGTATTTATCTGATGATTAATCATACTGAACACATTTTCATGCGCCTATTGGCCATTCATGTACAATTTCGGGATATTTGTTTATTCAAATTCTTTGCCCATTTTAATTGAGGCATTTGTGATTTCTGAATTTTAAGTGTTCTTTATACATTCTGGATACAATTCCTTTATTAGATATCTGATTTACAAATGTTTCATCCCAATCCATGGGTTATCTTTTCACTTTCTTGATGGTGTCATTTGCTTAGTTTTCATGAAGTCCATTTAATTTCCCCTATGTAATTATACCACCATTTATTCTCCTTCAAAGTGCTATGTTTTCATCATTTCTGCATTTCCTTTTGTGTTCTTATATACTAAACTCTGATATCCTCTAAAGTTTCACCCTTGATCCTTCTGTTTTAAAATTCTGTACTTTTCCTCCCAAGGTAAGCTTAGCACTTTTATGACTTTTACCATTTCTACTGTGGTTATGAGTCTAAAAAATATATCTCCAGCACAGACTTCTTCACTGAGTCCTCACCTCAGTTTCCTCTGGTTACGTCAAAGTCAATCACACTAAACTTCTGTTCCTCCTCCCTGATCAGCTTTCTGTATATTCCCTCCTACCTCCATCAACTCAGTCACTGAAGTTACAACCCTGGGAGTCATCCGTTACTTTTAACTCCATTCTCCCATATGGAGTCAATCACCAAGTCCTGTAGATTTCACTTCCTACGTATTCCTCTATACCAATTACCCCACCCCGATACTGAACCTAAATTAAACAGAGTCACCAGAGCTCTATTTAGGATTTATCATCTTGATTCTGAAATATATTCCTTGCTCTCAGGTATATTTTCCTCAAATCCATTCCCCCAATATGACCCTCCTTAGCTGCAAATTTCTATAGTGCCTTAAAACGCCTAGGAAACTATGCTCAGAAATATTTTCAATACATGTCTTTTTTCTGTGCCTTAACTTCCATACTGTACTCCAGAGTAACACATTTTCCCTGACTTGACTTTATAATGTTTCATGTTACTCCCTTTTCCTGAAGTGTTCCCTCACTCACTCACCTGTAACTTACTTTACTCATTTAAGACTCATCAAGGCCATCAACCCATCAGCTGCCACAAACTTGGTGCAGTATTCCTTCATGAGTCTAGGACATGTGCTAGATTGCCTTGATGCTGCTCTTAACAATATTATTTTGTCATTATACTTTCTGTTCCTCACTACACTACAAATACATGAAGAATCAGAGACATTTCTCACTTTACTCAGTACTAAGGAAGGTGGAAGATACTATAAAAATTGTATTTTTATGTATGTATATTCTAAGTCAATCACTAATTTTTTTTCAGACATCTCTAGGCCTGAGGGTTAAAGACCCAAAAACAAAACAAGGTGTTTTATGTGGTTCATCAAAAATGTGTTTTCTATTTTCATACTCACTGTTTTATTGTTGCTAATTAAAACTGTCTACAAAGAAATTTCCTCTAATATGGCTATTTATTTTTGCCAAATACATCCTAAGAAAGAGAAGAGGGATATAAGAATATAAGTGTCTGTGCCCCATACAAAACCAACCAACCAACCAAACAAGAAAAACGAAAGCAAAAAAAGACCAAATCCTATACTCTCCAGTACTTTTGAGCCGAGTCATATGTATTAAATGACTTTGACCTACAGAATTCCCCACCTTCTCTTGATAAGTCATCCTTCCGATTCACATGAATGGTGAAAAGTCAGTGCAAAGATCTCTGGAACGGAACTTCAAGAAGAAGAAAGGACCCAGGGATCTCTTCTACCCTATACTGGTTGTCCTTGAAATAATGCTATATCCCCCTCTTTGCTAGCATCACTGTTTGTGTGAGTTGGCCTGGGACTAGGTTTATTTACTTGAAGAAAAAAAAAAAAAATAGAAAAAGCAGTAACAGAATAGTTGCCTTGCTTCCCTTTACCCAAATGTAGGAGATACATTATAAATCTGCTTTTGGCAAGCAATTATATTGGGAATTCACAAGGGTACTGAGACCTCAATTAATCCTCTTGTAAAGTGAAGAAGTCTTTCATAATGAGCACAGCAATTCTTTAGTGTATAATTTTTTAAGTCTTTTAAAAAGTATTTTCATATTTTGCTATATATTTACAAAGGAATCTGGTCTGCCCAACCAATCCACTCAGTTAAATTCCACCTAACTTTTTAAATCAATGGCATTTCTTATTTTCTGGGAGTAAGTATGTGTTTCCTTTTGCCACACACAGTTATCTCTGTGAATTTCTTCAGATACATTTAAAGCCCAATTTAGTCCCTCTTTTATGACTATCTCTCATTATAAAACCATTGCTAAACCAAGATTTCTAAGGCATAGCTTCTCTTTGCTCAGTGTATGTATGTAACATTAGACATATGGTTTTCAAAGACATCTTCTCATCCAACATTATATTTAACTCAATATAACTAATCATGAGAATTCTGCTTCTAGGCATGAAGGAATAATTGGTATCAGAATTTTCCTCCTACTATAAACAAATATGAAATTTGAAAAAAAAGATGAGAGGACTATTTTCATTGATAAATAGGAAGAGTAGGGTTCCAGAAAGCAAGCCCATGCTCACACCAGCTTTCTCAAGAGGAGCATCTTAACTACCATGGTACCAGGAGGTACAATACAAGGAAAACAATAATCCTACTGAGCTGAGGAGGCAGAAATCAGAGTTTTGATTTTCTAAAGTTCCTAGAATTTGTAGAAAATAGTACCAGAGAAGGAGATGCTTTACAAAAAAAAAAACCCTCCAAAATACTGCATGGCGGTTTGCCGTAGGTCCTTGGCCAAGGGCTGGGCTGCATAAACGCAGACCAGATTCTGAAAGGCCTAGTTCTGCTACCTTGCAGCTGCAGTGAGTCTGGAATAGAGATACCAGACTTTTTTAACTACTATGAGATATCAGAATTCTCACCTGGCCAGAATGGAGTACCCCCAACGTACTTTATGAACACCTCAAGTATTTAGTTGAGACTCACAAAAGCCAGGCTTTTGGAGTAACAACCATGCCTTATGATAAGAGATGTATCCTAGAACTATGAACAAAACTGACACAGATTTGCCATTTAAAAAAAAAAAAATTAAGACCTGACAGTACTGAAAGAACCATCAGTAATTTAACTATCTATAGAGGAAAATTCAGCATCCACTAAAGGAAGAGGACACAATTTAGAATCTTTACAGTGCATCCAGCACAATGCCAAGCATATAATTATTAGAAACGTAAAGAAGCATGGAAACATACTCATAATCAAGAACAAAAGCAATCAGTGGAAACAGCACTCAAAGCAACACAGATCTTGAGATTAGTAGATAATAACTACAGAGAAATTTAAAATACAAAAAAATAAATAAATAAATGTAAACTCTAGAACTGACAATATGAAATAAAAATCACAATTCTGAATACTAAAGAGTGAATGGTTAGTAAACTTGAAGACACATAAGCAGAAATAATCCTGAGGGAAATAAAATAATTGAAGAAATATTTGAACAAGGATTTAGTGAACTGTGGTATCATAACAAGTCATCTAACAAACATACATAAAGTTCCAAAGAAATAAGAGGAAAAGATTAGGACACAAATTATATATATATATTTTAAAAGCAATGGCAAAATGCAAATATGTTTAAAAAACAAATTCTCATTTTTGAAAAATTCCACCAAATTTAAGCAGGATAAATACAAAATAACCACATTTAGATATATCCTAGTCAAGCTACTGAAAAGAAAAGTGTATCTTAAATAGGAACATCATAAACAAAGGAATCTCAATAATGACAGATTCTCAACAGAAACAATAGAGACAATGGAAAAATATCTTTAAAATGTAAAATGTAAAACCATCGATCCAGAGTTTTGTATTTAGCAAAATATCTTTCACAGATAGGGGCCAAATAAAGACATATATAGATATATAGATATATTTTAATTTTTATTTAAATTCTAGTTAGTTAACATATGGTGTAATATTGGTTTCTGGAGTAGAATTTAGTGATTCATCACTTACATATAACACCTAGTGCTCATCACAACAAATGCTTTCCTTAATGCCTACCACCCATTTAATCTATCCCCCCCCACACACTTCCCCTCCAGCAACACTTAGTTTTCTTTTTCTTTTTTTTTTTAAGATTTTATTTATTTATTTGACAGAGAGAGAGATAGCGAGAGCAGGAACACAAGCAGGGGGAGTGGGAGAGAGAGAAGCAGGCTTCCCACGGAGCAGGGAGCCTGATGCAGGGCTAGATCCCAGGACCCTGGGACCATGACCTGAGCCGAAGGCAGATGCTTAACAATTGAGCCACCCAGGCGTCCCACCAACCCTTAGTTTTCTATACTTAAGAAACTCTTATGGTTTGCTTCCCTCTCTTTTTATTTTTTTTTAAATTTTTTAAAAGATTAAATGTATTTGAGATAGAGCAAGCACAAGCGGGGGAGGAGGGGTGGGAAAGAAGCAGACTCCTCGCTGAGCAGGGAGACCGATGCAGGATGCAGGGCTCAATCCCAGGACTCCAGGATCATGACCTGAGCCAAAGGCAAACGCCTAACCAACTGAGCCACCCAAGCACCCATCCCTCTCTTTTTAAATAAAAATATTTTCAAATAAATAAAACCTGAAAGATCCTTAACAGAGAATCTGCTCTAACACAGATGATAAAAGAGATTGTTCAGGCTAAAGGGAAATGATATAACATGAAAATGCAATTTTACAGGTAAGAATGAGGAGGTCCAGAAATAACACATATTTTGATATATGTAAAAGACTATCTCTTTTTTCCTTATTTTTTTAAAGACAAAAAAAATAGTAATATTACATTCTATGACTTGAATATGTAGAAATAATATATGACAACAATAGCACAAAGGATAGCTATGGCAAATGAATTATACTATTGAAAAGGTCTTTTGTTCTGTTACATGAAGTTGTAAACACTAACTTTAAGCATAATATGAAAAGTATGATTAGATAATATAGTCACTGGAGTAACCACAGAACAAGTTCAAATACATATGGCAGATATACCAAAGTAGAGGGAAAAAAATGATAAAAAAACAACAATGAAGCCAAAAAGAGGCAAGAATGAACAGACAGAGGAACGACAGCTCAAAACAGTAGAAACAGAAAGCAAATAGTGAAATAGTAGACATAAAGCAAACCATATCCATAATTAGTTTAAATGAATGTAAACAATTAGAGTACCGATTAAAAATAAGAGAATGTCCAATTGGGTAAATATGCAACTATAACAGTCTATAAGAAGTGTATCTGTTTTTTTTGTTGTTGTTTTTTAAGTAGGCTCCAGGCTGGGTGTGGGCTTGAACTCACAACCCTGAGATCAAGACCTGAGCTAAGGGCGCCTGGGTGGCTCAGATGGTTAAGCGTCTGCCTTCGGCTCAGGTCATGATCCCAGGTCCTGGGATCAAGTCCCGCATTGGGCTCCCTGCTCAGCGGGGAGCCTGCTTCTCCTTCTGCCTTTCTCTCTCTCTGTCTCTTATGAATAAATAAAATCTTTAAAAAAAAAAAAAAAAAGACCTGAGCTAAGAGTCAGACACTTAACTGACTGAGCCCCAAAAATACCCCAAAATGTATTTTAAATATAAAGACAAAAAAACTCACTTTGCATAAGAAAGCTTGAGTGGTTGTATTAATAGAAAAATGATTTCATGATGTAGAATATTACTAGGGATAAAGAGGTATATTTCATAATAAAAAGATCAAATCATCAGAAATATGCAACAAAGTTAACTGTATACACTTAAAATTTTAAAAGAGACTCAAGGGAGAAACAAATATAGTTATAGATGGAGATTTCAACACACTGATCTCATAACTGATAAGCAGCTATACAAAATATCAGGTAGGATATAAAATATTTGAAGAATATGATTTACCAACCTTACCTAATTAACATTCATAGAACACCTCACCCAAAATGCAGAAAACACATTTCTCTAAGTGTACATAGAACATTAACCATGACAGACAATAGGGCTGGCCATAACATAATTCTCTATGCATTTTTAAAAAATTGACGTTTCCAGAACATATACTCTGATGAAAGAGAATTAAATTAAAAATGCAATGCCAAAATTTCCAAATATTTTAAGTAACCAGTAAATCAAAGAAGAAATCACAGAAATCGGAAAAGATTTTTAATCAGTTGAAAATGAAAATACAACATATCAATACTGTGTGATACAATTAAAGCAATGTATAAAAGATAAGTGCTTATATTAGAAAGATAAAATATTTGTGAAGAATGATCTAATGTTCACCATAAGAAAGTAGAAAAGGAGCAAATTAAACTCAAAGTAATCACATAGAAAGAAATTTTAATAAGACCAGAAATTGATGATACAGAAAATAATGTATACTGTCAACATTATGAATAAAAAGGGCCATTATTACAGGTATTACAGATATTAAACAGATGATGAGATATATTATTCTGACACATTTCACAACTTAGAAAAAAAGGACACCTTTATGAAAAAATATCTTGCCAAAAATCACCCAAGAATTAGAGAATGTACAGAGTCCTACTAAGTAATTTAATTAATAATTTATAGCACTCCAAAAGGCAAACTGCAAAACTATTCAGGTAATTGCTCTTAGATTCCTTACAACAGAAACACATAATCAGATAACAAAAGTTTTTGGTTTTACACTGCTATGCTTCACAGTAATTTCTTATGCTCCAATAGATTATCCAATAGATAATATCAATCTGTAATATGACTAGATGTGTGTTTAAAAATGTTATATTATTACTTTGGTAATAATTTATTACTTGCTAAATCCTACTAAATTTTTGGCTTTTTAGAACTGCATAACACTTTGAAATTTCATTTGTTAATTTTTGTTTCCAAGGACACATTATATTCTTTAGCAAAGAATACTAACTTCCACATAATGTTTTAATATTTACACAGTGCTTTTTAAGACTAGGAATTTAATCCTCACTATAATTCTGTGGAGTAGAAATTCTTACCTCCAGTGTATAGATATAAAAGCTGAGCTCGGCCAGTTATATAACTTGTCCATAATTGTACATTTAACAAGAATCAGGGCCTGGGGTTGAACTCAATTTATCTATTTTACAAACAGGAAAACTGAGCCCTTGTAACTAGTCCAAAGTCAATATAGTTCACTGATGACCCTGGAGGGTGTGAACTCCAGTTCTCTCATTTCCAATCTGGTTCTTTACTGTTTTCATTTAAAAATAATGTTTTCCTCTATATCATTATCCCTCCTTAAGCAAATTAGTTTCTTTTACCTTCTCTGCACACTTGATTATAAATACAGCATCATGTAAACCGAGTAAACATTATGAGATCTACATGCATTTTTTGACTCTTCTTAATGTTACCCAAACATATTAAGTGCTAAATGAAGCTGTAATACCTGTTATATACAACTGATATACAAGTTCTCTTACTTAAGCTCTTCCATACTTAAGTTTTTGCTGTGAAATATGTTCATACGGTAAGTTTCCCTACTTTCCCTGTAGCTAAAATTGCCTATTTATTACAATGCACTACTTTGGTTTTATTTAAACACAGCCTTTTTAGAGGAAAAACACAGTAATAAAATAGTACTGAAGAAACTACTGATACATGTTATTTTCCCAATGCTAGAAAGAATTATACACTTGTCTTAGTATTTCCTTTTTTCCACAAAACCCCAAAATTGAACCATACATTTTGTGTCTATGGCATTTATTCCAAAGAGCCACACCAAGAAACATAATCATTCTCAATCACTTTGGCAAAGTTTTACATCTCATCAGATCAGATCTCAAGTATGCCTGTGTGCTGAAATCAAAGCTGAAAATTTATAAAACCCAACTGAAAGTGACTTGTATAAAGATCGGGGCCACTAAATATTTCGTCTTCCATTACTTTTTCTGAGTAGGAAATGAGTAAATAAGTATATTATACTTATGCTATATGCATAATTTATGTAAACAAGTATATATATTATACACATAATTTATGCAGTATACATGCTCATGTTCATGTATCTATATGCAGGATATATGTCTAGATACATATATAATTCATATATTTTTTAAAGATCTTATTTATTTATTTGAGAGAGAGAATGAGAGCGAGCGAGCACATGAGAGGGGGGAGGGTCAGAGGGAGAAGCAGACTCCCTGCCGAGCAGGGAGCCCAATGCGGGACTTGATCCCGGGACTCCAGGATCATGACCTGAGCCGAAGGCAATCGCTTAACCAATTGAGCCACCCAGGCGCCCTATAATTCGTATTTTAAAAAAGCACATAAGTTCATATGGAAAGCTTTGGATAATGTTCAGTCTTAGTGGACACTTACTGTTTTGTTTGCTTGTTCTGCCTCCATTATCCTGATTCTGAAAATAAACAGTGATTTTTCCTTTGACACAATATCTCTGTCTTCCCTCAGTTGTGATTTGAATATGGGCTGACACAATGTCCCGGTTTCAGAAGTAGGTAGACATATTACGTCTGGCTAATCATCACATTCTGTACGCTAATCACAATACTGGCTTAAGGATGGGCTACTGTGAGTATAAAGCAACATGTCTTTTTTTTTTTTTTTTTTTTAAGATTTATTTCAGAGGGACAGAGAGAGAAAGGGTACAAAGGGAGGGCAGAGAAGGGCAGAGGCAGAGGGGAAGCGGACTCCCCTCTGAGCACAGAGCCCGGATGTCGGGCTTGATCTCAAGACCCTGAGATCATGACCTGAGCCAAAACCAAGAGTTGGATGCTTAACCAACTGAGCCACCCAGGTGTCCCTAGAGCAACCACGTCTTAAATCCACAAACTGTCAGTCTACCTCAAACATCACATCAGTTTGTTAAGCCTTTCCAAACCTCATTGGAACTTCCATTTTATCTGATTCTTGTGGTTCCTGTGATATTCAAAAGTGATGTCTACTGCCAGTTCCATTTTGTTTTCTCTCCACTGTTAGCAATTACTGGTGATTACCTCTTTTATAGCAGATATTACATCTACTTTAAACAGCTCCCCAAATTTATTATTTCCCATACTATCCCCTAAACTTCTAGTTATGTTTTCTTGTTTTTTGTTTTGTGGATAGTAACACTGAGACCTCTATTATTTTCATGCATTGCTTCATGGGCATTGTCTCAGGCAGATTTCCCTTCATTATGTTTTAGCACTTCAGCATCTGAATGTGGAAGTAACTGTAAAATCCACGTAATATTTAAGTCTGCATTTAGTTCAGGTCTCTCGTTCATGTGATAATTTATCTTAAGTTTACGTTCACTGCATTCCATTCTCATGGTGTCTATAGAAATCAGGCTGCCCTAACCAAATACATGGATTTATGCTGAGACTTCAGCCATTCACTGCAAAATCAATCAGATTTAAATAGAAAATGTACCTGCTTGAAAGAAACTGATTGTGCAAGTTTTTGGTTACAATTGCATAAAAATGTAATTGGATAATAAAACTTGGTCTTTACAGCACTGTGGAATTTTCAAAGTAGGTAGGAAATAAAAAAGTAGTACTACTGTAGTGGATAGAAAAATAAAGCACAAAGAGAGAAGTGACATCTAAGGTGACCCTGGATGCTGATAAGGTATTTGGGATTTTGGTATAGAACAAAGAATATCCCTTTACTACCCTAATTACCATTATTACTCTATAATCATTTTAAATTGAGTTCTAGGTATGCTAGGCATGTTGTCAGGTACCCTGAGGAATGTGGCATCTCACATCTGAGATGGAACTTAAAATTTCTTATTTCTCTTCCTTTCCTGATTTTATGTGGACCAAATACCATCTAATCACTTAAAAAATAAACTTCCCTAATTAGTCTACAAATATCTCCCCATCCTCGACTTCTATCTAGGAAATGCTACATCCCTTTTTGCCATGGATTTCAGGATCTTCTGATCATGACATAGAAATGTCTTTTCTCAAGGTGACAGTGAAAGCTCTTAATGCAGACTAGGAGTGACTGAAGAATCAAGTTAAGGGGTGCTGCACAGGTAATTTCAGTGTTGTACTATGTGGGGAGGGCACAGGAGGAGATAAATGATCTGGGAGTCTCAGGCAACAAGTAGTACAGACTAAGTCACTCATTTGGTAAAATTGAATTGTTTTTTATTGAAATTGATTGGAGATCATCATTTCATATTATTCTGAGGGGAAGTGCTGTTCCCTAAACAGGCACAATGAAAACCAATCTCTCTGAGATAGATGGGTATGAAAATAAACTACCATTTGTTGAATACATTCCATGTACCAGTAATAGAAAAAACATGTCTTATGTTTGTGTGTTCGTTGTTAACAGCTAAAACAGTTCTATACTTGTAGTCTTACTTAATTTCATTTACATTTAATCTATCCAACAGCCAAATTTGAAATGAGGATATACCTGTGAAATTTCAGTGAAATTAAGACACTCATAAAACCTTACTCATCTTGGTAACAGGCACTTGAATACAGGGAGACAGTCCATAAAAGTGGTTAAGTGCAAAAGGTAGCACACATGTAGTTTTGGACGAATACTCTTAACTGTAAAATGAGTGTAGTATTCATCTCTTAAAGTTGTAAAGATGGAATGAGATCATGGATATAAAGATCTCAGTGCAGTACCAGACATAGGTACCTGCCTAACGAATATTACTAACTGCTGTGGATACGATGCTGCTTTGCTCACAACACTTCAAGGCCTACGTATCCACCCTCTTTGCTGTAAACGTCTGTTGCAGATGATTCACAACTACCTTGCCCAAGGTTACTTTACATTCTAAGTGCTGTCTTCCAGCTAATGACAGCTTTGCCTGTGGATACAAAGGCGCGACTCCCTTGCTCCGTTTGGGAAAACCCTGAAGGGCCATCTCTCAACAACAAAGCTCCTCGGAGGATATGCTGAGGCTTCGCTGCAGGCCACCTTCTTCTCCTGTTCCATCTGCCTTTTTACTTCCTCTCAGGCATACCTCCTTTGAGGTCTTCTCAATAAACCTGCATGGGATACTTTGTCTCATCTGTTTCCAGAAATCCACATCTAAGAGATGGAAACGGATGACAATAGCGAAGGGTGTGTGTGATGTGGTGATGGCCTCTGCCTGTAACATGTCCTCTGAAGACTAGCTGGGACCTCAGGTCCTGCAGCATAGGGGTTAGATAAACAGTATTGAAATATACAGCCTGTTGCAACAGAAAGCAACTGTCTAACTTATGTGAGTCCCAGTTTCTAGTTTCTTCACTTGTAGAATAGGTATATTTTTAGTACCTAACACGTGAAGTTTTTTTAATTGAAAGAGATACAACTTATAAATATTCTGCATATAGTAAATAATAAAGCTTGTAATCATTATTCTAAGTCTCAGTACTTCCGTTCAACAGGTGAAGATAATTATACTTACCCTCTATCCCTGCCAGGACATCTGGGAGGTTAATGAGGCAATAAGTCACCAAACTCATCAACGACCATACAAACATAAAGCATTTTTCCTATTACTACTGTCCCAAAGAGCAAGACTGCCAACCTAGGATCTAACTTTTTATCTGAGGACCAACCAAAATAAGGGTGAAATTCTGCTTTAAGACTGTAATTGAGGAAGGCTCTTGGCTGGTATACAATAATGTAGCAAGAGAAATGAAAATAAGGTAACCCACACATTTTTTTCTTTGTTGTTTATAAAGGTTTGAATCTGTGACCTTGAATAAGTCATGTAATACTTCTGAGCTTCAATTATTTACTATCTACTCCAGAGAGAATGTATAATAAAGAGATGAGATTGTTAATGAGATAACATTTGTAGAGCCCTTTAACATTCTTAGGTGAAAGATGCCACAGCAACAAAATACATTATCTCACTGTTATTTACCTGGGGAAAAGAAGCATTAAGTGACTTCTCAGTCAAAACACCTAACAAAGGCAAATAAAACCAAGGTATTGCATTAATTCCCCAGACTTTTAAAGTCAGGGAACAGAATTCTTCACCTTTTCTCAAAGTTTTAAAGGGCAATCTTGACTAAGCAACTGTGTAACCTACAAAGTATATAAAGACTTTAAACTATAAAATAATCTTAAATAGCAAGTTGGGGTTAAAATCCCAGAATTTGATGCCAACTACTATGCAACCTGGCTCTGAAAGGTATTAGCTTTATAACCCTGAGTAAATTACTCACCTTCCTCTCCTTACCTCAGTTACTTTATCTGTAAAATGAGAATAACAGGGTATACTTGATAGACTTGTGAGGATTAAATGAGTAAAGTAATTAAAACAGCATCTCGCGTATAAGAATCACGCTCTGTGGGTTAGACTGTTATTACACATAGCCTAATGGGATCTCAAGTTTGAAAAAAGTCAAGTAGCGCTGAGTAAGGGACAGGCAGGGCTAGATAGGGAGAGATAGGTAGGGGGCTATGAGATCAGGCTCACCAAAAATCCCAGAAATGCTGAGGCATAATGAAATCAGAGATAAGGGAACATAACCAGACCACCTCCTTTGTCTTAAACATCAGAGACGAGATATTCAAAGGAGAAGTAATCATGGTGCTATCCATGGTGACATCAAGAAGATTTAAGTTCCCTGGTCAGTTTTCTATAAAAGAAAGACCATAAAAGCCCTCAGTGGCAACCCATTCGGGAACCCTCTCACTCTGGAAAGCTTTCTTTCTGTTCTCACCTTCACTTAATAAACTATCATTTCACCCTTTTATGTCCACGAGATTAATTCATTGACTCCAAGACTCTGCAACAGCATTTTGAGATAAAGAGCACAATATTTTCTTTTTTTTTTTTTTTAAAGATTTTATTTATTCACTTGAGACACAGAGATACAGAGAGGGAGAGAGAGAGCATGAGCAGGGAGAAAGGCAGAGGGAGAGGGAGAAGCAGGCTCCCCGTTGAGCCAGGGGCCTGATGTGGGGCTCGATCCCAGGACCCTGGGATCATGACCTGAGCCGAAGGCAGACGCTTAACCATCTGAGCCACCCAGGCACCCCTGGAGCACAATATTTTCAAGATAGAAGAGGTTTGCACAATATTGCAATAGAGTCAAGATACAGTATTGTGAAAGCCAATCTTTGTTTATTTCATGAAGAGTCTCCCTGAGTGAGTTCTTTAAGTCATAGTCAAATGAGGTGAGGTGGAGAACAAAGGCCAAAGAAATGCAGATAAAATTAAATTTCCTTATGACTTGCAGCCCATTGACAAATACTTGAGGCAGGCCAAGTGGGACCTTCTTCCAGGAATTCCCAATCTTAATGTTAATGTCTTGCTAGAGGGAAAAATAACCTTAGCTTGTCCACAGCCAGGCCTCCAGGATCCTCTAAGTCTTCTTTAGCATATGAAAGTCCTTTTGGAAACTTCCCTCGTCTTTACTTGCCCCAACTCCAATGTATATTATCAGTCACCCCTCACACTAGAATGCAGCTCTTTCTGCACATGGATCCTGTCCCTGTGCTATAATAAAAACATATTTTTGTACCAAAATGGACTCAATAATTATTTCTTGGCCATTAGTTCATGAACCCTACTTCAAACCACATCAGAGGAACCCGTGAATTGAATCCAAATAATGCAATCAGTGGTTGGTGCAGAGCCATGGCCTAGAACAGAATCTTTCCTCTCACCTGGAACTGCCAGTTACTTCTTAGCTTTTCACAAAACTAGATCTGCCCATTCTAGGCAAGACCAGGACTCTTTCTGATATGTTAGCTATCTCTTCCAAAGGAAACACACATATTCAACAGAGGAAATTGTATTAGAAAATTGTGGTAAAGCCAGAAGCAAATGGGAACTATTCCCTAAATCCTTCAGCAAATTAAGTTTTGTTTCTAAAGAAAGCAAAACCAGTGAGCTATTATCTTAAGCCATAGCATTATCCTAGTTTATCTTAAATCACTCAGTCACATATAGTAAAATCATATTAACATTGGAATACATGAACAAAAGGAAAGAAATTAAGAAGATGGTAGGAGTTTGTTTATATAACATTTCCTCTAAGAGCTAAGTATAATGACATTAAATTATATTCATTCTCCCAGTATAAATGAGAATGCCAGACTATGATGAACAGACATCACTAGGTACCTTTGATGATTGAAAACTTTAAGAGAACTGGTAGAGGGGCATCTGGCTGGCTCAGTGGGTAGACATCTCACTCTTGATCCCAGGGCATGAGTTCTAGCCCCATGTTGGGCATGGAGCCTACTTAGAGAGAGAGAGAGAGAGAACCAGTGGGTGACCTCACTCGGGGTGTTAGGATAGACCTTGATCTCATTTTAGTTCCTTAGTCAAAGTTTTTTCAATAAACTATTTCTGGCCTTCCTTTGGTGGCCACTTGAATTCATTGTTCTGTAGGATTTAAGCATCCTAAGGTCAAAGACTGATTTAGATGAGATAATGTGCTAATCTACTGGAATGACACAACCAAAGATCCCAAGATTCCTCCAGTCATCATGATTTTTAAAATAGCAGGAAAGATGGATGAAAAAAAATCTCTCAGAAACTGATCCTTCCACAAGAACTCATCACTATGTACAGCCAATGGGATGTAATGTAAGTCACAAAGCAAAGGAGGTTGGAAAATGCAATCCTAATCTCTAGCTAACCAATTAAAATTTGAGTTTGGGTGAGAGAATGGGTTAAGTAGATGATGAGAATTAAGGAATATATATGTCATGATGAGCACCAGGTGATGCATAGAACTGAATTACTATATTGTACACCCGAAAGTAATATAACACCGTATATTAACTAACTGGAATTAAAATAAAAATTTTTTAAAAAATAAAATTTGAGTTTGGGATCCAGTTGCATTACTGAAGAAAAAATTACATCTAATTGGTTGTTACTTAAATATAGGGGAAGTACAAATTGTAGCTAAAGAGAGGAGGCAATGTGAGTAGCAGAAGAGTATTAATACAATGGTAAATTTTTATCCTTCCTTTATTTCTCTACCAGGCACTTTTTTAAAAAAAAGGTTTATTTATTTAAGAGGGGGGGGAGGGGCGGAGGGAGAAGGAAAGAATCTCAAACTACCCACTGAGCACAGATCACAACCCCAGGCTCCATCTCAGGACCCTAAGATCATGACCTCAGCCAAAACCAAGAGTTGGATACTTAACTGACTGAGCCACCCAGGGGCCCCTCCCTACTGGCCACTTTTGAACAAAATGATCATTTCCTTTTTTTTTCTTTCCTTTTATTTATATTTTAATGCTTTCTTCCTTTATTTTTTAAATTAAAAAAATTAAATTCTAGTTAGTTAGCATAGCGTTATATTAGTTTCAGTTGTACAATATAGTGTTTCAACAATTCCATATATCAGCCAGTGATCACTTTTCCTTAATATCTGTTTTACTTGACTTCTGTAATACCAGTGTTTCACCAGCCAAACTCAAATTCTTTGTTGGTTTCTCCACATATCCCCAACTCTGAGCTGATTCTCCAGCCTTTTCTTTCATTTATGTGTACTTGATCCCTACGTGATATTAACCAATCTCATAGATTACATAATGTCTCCACATGGATAAGCCAATGACTTTAAATACACAACTCTAGCTAGGATGGTCCTCTGCATGTATATCCTAGGGACTATTTGACATTACCATTTGGGTGTCCAACAGGCATTAACAAACTAATGTATCTAAAAATGACCTCCCGGGGCGCCTGGGTGGCTCAGTTGGTTAAGCGACTGCCTTCGGCTCAGGTCATGATCCTGGAGTCCCGGGATCGAGTCCCGCATCGGGCTCCCTGCTCGGCAGGGAGTCTGCTTCTCCCTCTGACCCTCCTCCCTCTCATGCTCTCTGTATCTCATTCTCTCTGTCTCAAATAAATAAATAAAATCTTTAAAAAAATAAAAATAAAATAAAAAATAAATAAAAAATAAAAAATAAAAATGACCTCCCGATTTCTCCATACCCCCAAACTGCAACCCTCCCTGACTTCCTCATCAGAGTTTCATGGCATTTCCATCCTTCCAGGAGGAAGGATGGTTAAGAAAAACACTTTGGCATCATTTTTTTGATTTCTCTCCTCCTCTCACATATTCCCTTTACAATTCTTCAGTGAACTCTCCCAACTTTTTCTTCCAACCTCAATTCAATGGCTTCACATTACCTCCCTATATCCACCTCAGCCCATGCCATCCTCCTTTCTCATGCTGAATTTATGTTCTAGTTCTTCTCATGACCACCCACTGTCATTTCTCAACATGACAGTCAAAGTGATCCTTTTAAAATGAATTAAGATCACATCCTTCCACTGACCTGAACCCTCCCATCAATTCTCCAGTCACTCAAAGGAAAAACCAGTCCTTGATCTATTGCATTGCTATCTCTCTGAACTCCTCAATGTCCCTTCCAGCATTGTGGACTTCCCTGCTCCTCGTCAAACCTACCAACTGTGATCCAGCTCCAGGTTTTCTGAAATTGTTATTTTCTCTGCCTGAAATCTTTTTTCTTCCAAGAAAAATGTAGCTGGATTCCTTACTTCATTTAGACCTCTGATGAAATCCTTTATTATCAGGGATTTGTGCTAGTTATTAATTTATTACCTCCTAACTCCACACCCATCCTTTTACAGCCTATTTTTTGCTATGGGAGCTAGTCTCTGAAAACTGTATTTTCCCTTTGCCAGTTGGCTCTTTGTCAAGCTCTGTCAATAGGAGACACTGGAGTGACAAGGCAAGGATGGAGGAAAAAAAGGATTACTTTTTTCTTCATCATTTTGTTTTTTCAGCGGTGGCAAATTCAGGATGGTCCTTTTGGCATTTCCCATGGTGGTGGGCTGCTCTCCTGGTTTCTGGGTGACCTCGGGATAGTTTCCCCTTTTACTGTGGCAGCAGGAAGGTAATTTGGCAGCAGGTAGACCAGCACTTTTAGAAGTCTTAATATCAATCTTGTGAGGTCCTTCCTCTAAGGTGCTTTCTTCCTTGTTCAATTTTCCCTCAAGACACAGAGGTAGCAAGTGTTTTTGTAGTTGCTACCCTCACACACTTTAGAATTTTATTTTTACCTCTTTTGCTAGTTAATGACATTTTACCTAGTTATTCTTTTTTTTTAAGATTTTATTTTATTTTTTTTAAGTATACAGATTTCTTTTCCTTATAAATTTTTTTATTGTTATGTTAATCATCATACATTACATCATTAGTTTTAGATGTAGTGTTCCATGATTCATTGTTTGTGCATAACACCCAGTGCTCCATGCAGAATGTGCCCTCTTTAATACCCATCACCAGGCTAACCCATCCTCACACCCCCCTCCCCTCTAGAACCCTCAGTTTGTTTTTCAGAGTCCATCATCTCTCATGGTTCGTCTCCCCCTCTGATTTCCCCCCCTTCATTCTTCCCCTCCTGCTATCTTCTTTTTTTTTTTCTTAACATATATTGCATTATTTGTTTCAGATTACCTAGTTATTCTTTATACTTCTTTTTTTACATAACTGATGTGATTTCTTTCATTTGACTAGATCTATTTGTTCTGATTTCTTTTCCCCCTGCTATTTATCTGCATTTCAGCTATGCATTTGGTTTCTGAATTTACTGATCATATCCCTAATATGTAAGCTTCATAAAAGTAGGGTCTTTGTTTCTTTTGATCATAACTTTATCTCTACTATCTTACTATATCTGGGACACCAACATTCTATGCTCAATGAAAATTTGTTGAAATAATAAATTTTTGAAAGGAGAAAAAATATCTCCTATTATGTAATTGTATAGAATGACAGAAGTTCTTTTTTTTTTTTTAAGATTTTATTTATTTGACAGAGAGAGACCCAGCGAGAGAGGGAACACAAGCAGGGGGAGTGGGAGAGAGAGAAGCAGGCCTCCTGCCAAGCAGGGAGCCCTATGCGGGGCTCGATCCCAGGACCCTGGGATCATGACCTGAGCCGAAGGCAGATGCTTAACAACTGAGCCATCCAGGTGCCCCCAGAATGATAGAAGTTCTGATAAGAACTTTAAATGTATAGTATAAAATATAGTACTTGTGTTAGTCACAAGATTTTTTTTTAAGATTATGTTTTTCTAATTGATGAAAGTTGTTTTTGTTGTGGGTATATATCTTACATTTTTGCAGATCTCAATATCTGGAAATAAATTCAAGCACTTGATGCTTCTGTGTAACATTTACTATCAATGAAATTAAGTAGTTAATTTTGCTCATTAATTTCCATCTACATTTTTGTTATTAATTTCTTAAAATTAAAATATATTTCAATACATTTATAAAAAAGAATATGGATCACAATCTAGGAAGACATGATTTATTCCATAAATATGTAACTAGAAACTAGATGCCAGGTACTGTGCTAATATCTGGGAAATAGGAGTAAGACAGCAGAGAAAGAGACAAAGAGACACCATGGAACTTAAAATCTCTCAGAAAACATGGATGTTATATAGACACTAAGAAATTTATCCTGAAGCTCTGATCGAATGGAGGTCAGAGTGTGGCTTGTTCCAGGAAGAAGGATGTTCACATGCAGCAGAACTAAGAGAGAATATGCTTTGTTGAAGAAATCCAATACGTTCAGCTTGGTGGGATCACAGAGAATCAGAATATAATGGAGAATGATGAGCTAAGTGACTTAAGAATGAAACAAAACCCAGATTGCAGAGGGCTATACAAGTGCTCTATCATCCTAATGGAATCCACTAAAAGATGTTAAATGGAAAATACTATGATCAAATTTAAAGTTTGGAAAATCATGAGGATTATAGTGTGAAGAACAGACTGGTGCAGAGTTAAACTGTTTGCAGGAGTCAAACATAGAGTTGGGACTAGTAGGCCAGGAAAAAACATCATGGGGGTATGAAATAGGGCTGTGACAGGTGGGATTTTTAGAGAGGTGGGCAGGTTAAAGATCTATTTAAAATTCCAAATACTGGGTGGCTGGTTGGCTCAGTAGGTTAAGTGTCTGCCTTTGTTTGGCTCAGGTCATAATCCCAGGGTCCTGGTATCGAGCCCCATGTTGGGCTCCCTGCTCAGCAGGGAGTCTGCTTCTCCCTCTCTCTCTGCTTCTCCCCCCAGCTTGTGCTCTCTTTTGCTCATTCTCTCTCTAATAAGTAAATAAAATCTTTAAAAAATTAAAAAAAAAGAAATTACCAAATATAAACCATAGAAATTGAATAGAAATGTTGTTAAAGGACAAATCAACTCAGTCGTGAGCAGGAAGAGAGATATTAATCAGTGCCCATCTACAGCTGGATGTCATAACTATAAGATATACAGACCAAAACCAAGGCCGAGTATTAAGTTCAGAGTCATAAATAGGAAATGGAGCCTGGAGCTATAGGATAAAAGAAAATATAATCATTAACTTATTCATTCATCAAACATTCATTAGGTACTTCATTATAGCACTAATGAGTGGTCATTATATTAAGAAAGAGGTATAAACACTAAGCAACTTTTCATTATCTTCATAATTACTACAGATCTTTCCTAATAAGACCCATCACTTGTGACAACTTTAGCTTTTTGTGACTTGTGCTTGATATTTTATATTCTTCAAAGTTATGTTTCATTTTTTTCTTCATCATGCTCTGGTCAACAGTTTATCTTGTCACCTTGCTTCTGGTTGGAGTCAACTAATGAAGGAATCAGTAAGCTATCCCAAAGGATAAGAAGAATGAATGGAACTTTTATTTCCCTGGGCCCCACTTTGTGGTACCCCACCAAGGGTTGACTATGTCCTTCCACCAAAGGCCACAGATCCTGTCAGAACTCTTATCGTCCATTATTCTCTGGGTTTTCACAATTGCTTTCTAGTCTGACCCTTCAGACTTGAATTTTTTAAAATAGGTGATGTTCCTTAAGCTAAAATACCTAAATATGGGGATTACCACAACTCCTGTGCAGTGTAAGAAACAGCTTTTCCACTCTATGAGCTGATTATACAAAAATGTGATTGCATCAGTATTTTAAATTTTCTTGCTGGATAGCTGATATGAGTACTTATAAAAGTTGAGTGAAGTTATAATCAGTCATAGAAATATTTGGTTCTGGAATTAAATTTAATTTAGTGGAAGAAAAAAAAAAAAACAGTTCACAAAAGGTAAAATATGGAAAATAAAGTTTCATGTCCCTTGTTTGGAACCGGTAGGCAAACTCTGTGATGGAAGTCTGTGTACAGGAGATTGATTAAAGGAAGTGTTCAGAATTAACATTTGTGAAAGGAAGGGGAGTAAACAGGGTTTGGCAAAGGGAGAACTGGAATTGTGATGTAGTTCAATGGGATCCTATGGGGAGTTCTGAAGATGGTATGACCTTTCAGAGCTTTTCAGTATTGGGTTAAGAGGGTCTGACCTTGGAGATCCTGGGTGGCTCAGTCAGTTAAGCGTCTGCCTTCGGCTCAGGTCATGATCCCCGAGTCCCGGGATCGAGTCCCGGGATTGAGCCCCTCATCGAGCCCTGCATAAGGCTCCCTGCAGCGGGGAGTCTGCTTCTCTCTCTGCCCCTCATCCCGCTTGTGCTCACTCTCTCTCTTTTCTCTCTCTCAAATAAATAAATAAAATCTTAAAAAAAAAAAAAAAGAGGGTTGGACCTTTACACTCCAACTTCAAACAGTCTTTGGAGGCAGAAGATCTATAGTAGGGAGCTTGACCTTGTGCAAGGAACCTCACTTCAGATCTAGAGTCAGTCCTCAAAGAAGTTGTCAGCCAGCAGAACTTCCAGGAGCTGGGATAACACCTCTTCCTTCTGGAAAGTGGATCTTAGCAATGTATCCTACCATTTACCATGTTTCATATTCTATTTCCAATATGTAACCTTTAAATTTTGTACATTTAATTCCAAGTGCTATTTTGTCTATGGTTTTAGTCTTTGAATCATCTGCTTATTCTTTCAGAAGTTTAACTCAATAACATATCTTCCTCTTTTTCATTTCTCATACCACTTTATCATGTTACCAGCCTACCTGCCCTTAGAGCCTGAAATATAAAGTTGAAATTCAGCCTGACACACCATATGTTTTAAGCTACTAATTCCATCCACTTCAGCTTCACGACCTGTGGCTTCCCACAATATCCTGCCTGTTATGCCCACAGAGTTACTTACAGATCACCAAACATGCTTTGTCTCACCTTCCTGTCTTTTAACATGCTGGTTTTTCTGACTGATCACTCTTTCCCCTTTCCATATCTAATTAAATTTTACATGTATTTTAAGGTCCTGCTCATGTATTACATAATCTATTATGCTATTGCTGATCATCACATGCCATACTTCTGCCTGTTATTTTAATATACACCTTTAGTGTTGTTTATATTATTTCATGTAATAATTATTGTTTTACTTGTTTGACCTTTTCTCAAGACTGTGCGTTCTTTGTATAAAATGACCATTTATTTTATGTTTTTGTCTCAAACATATAGCAAGATGTCTGGCCCCCAAAAGACTTGTAGACACACAGTGAATACATGGTAAATAAATTTTTGAACATACCCCCAAAAGCACAAACTTTACAAGGACAAAGAGAAAGACAGGCTTTCCCTGACTAGATTTTCACTAGATATAATTGCTCAACCAATAGGAATGGTTAATAATATTGATGAAAATGATAATGGCTTGAAGATTTCAAGGTCCCTGCCAGCTCTAAAGTTCAATAATTCGATACTTTTATATGTCAGTAGGCTTACAGAGACAAAAAAAAAAAAAAAAAAGGAAAACTAGAAAACGTTGTCTCCCCTCACCCTGCCTTTTTATTTAGTTTGGTTCTTCTCCCGGTAGCAACTCGGAAACTGACTTGTAATTCTAATGCCCGTGAGCACGGGATGCTGATAATATAAGAACTGACAGTACCTTTTTTTGGTCCTCACTATTTTTTATTTTATGTCCAGGTAGACATAAACTCTAACTTCTTGGGCGCCTGGTGACTCAGATGGTTAGGCGTCTGCCTTCAGCTCAGGTCATGATCCCAGGGTCCTGGGACTGAGTCCCGCATCGGGCTTCCTGCTCAGTGGGGAGTCCGCTTCTCCCGCTCACCCTGCCTCTCCCCCTGCTTGTGCTCTCTCTCTCTTTCAAATGAATAAATAAAATCTTTTTTAAAAAAATGTGAATTTAAACTCTAACTTCTTGATACTTTCTGTAATATCTTGATAATAACCATAACATAAATATAGTTCATCCATTCATTTAACAAATGTGAACTCAGAACCTACTTTGTTCTAAACACTGTCAGAGATATTGGAGCTACAACAGTGGTCAAGATGGATCCACCTTTCTGAAAACTTACTGGAAGAAAAAGACAATACACAAGTCAATAAATAAGTATTTGATGCATATTTAGCTTTTTGCTTTATAGGTGATAATTTAAAAATATATATATGGCAAGGGATCAAGAGTAATGGAGTACAACTACATATCAATCATCTACAACAAACCAAGTGATCTGCTAGGCACTCACTACTTTTTTTTTAACATTACAAATAACAAGAGGTAGTTTTTTAAAAATTATTATTATTCTAGTAAGACCTCTGAGACTCAAATGTTTAAGTACATGATAATCTAGTAGTGGAGGTTGCAATCAAAAACATGTATTCTTTTTTTTTTTTAAGATTTCATTTATTTATTTGACAGAGAGAGACACAGTGAGAGAGGGAACACAAGAGGGAGTGGGAGAGGGAGAAGCAGGCTTCCCGCGGAGCAGGCAGCCCGATGCGGGGCTCGATGCCAGGACCCTGGGATCATGACCTGAGCCGAAGGCAGACACTTAACGACTAAGCCACCCAGGCACCCCAAAAACATGTATTCTCAGAGAAAAAACAAGGACACTTCAAAAGACCCTAAAACTGTTGCAATTCAGCTTTCACATGGACTTTTAGTCCATTTTGCTATTCTCTTCCAGGTCAGCTCAGAACCTCCAATAGCACCAATGTACTCACACAGGAGTGTAGGTATAAAGGGAGCAAGAGGCAAACTTTCTCAGAAGCAACAGCTAAAGTAAGCCTCTGGACAGTAAGCAAGTCACCTAGTACAAAAGGATGTTTAAAAAAAAAAAAAAAAGGATGTCTTATATCACTACAAGATTTCAGTGAGGCAGCAAAAGTAAAATCATAAGAATTAAGAACAACAACAATGAAAAACAACCCCACCAAACTAAGCAAGTTTTTTTTTTTAAAGATTTTATTTATTTTATTTGAGACAGAGAGAATGAGAGACAGAGAGCATGAGAGGGAGGAGGGTCAGAGGGAGAAGCAGACTCCCCGCTGAGCAGGGAGCCCGATGCGGGACTCGATCCCGGGACTCGATCCTGGGACTCCAGGATCATGACCTGAGCCGAAGGCAGTCGCTTAACCAACTGAGCCACCCAGGCGCCCCGAAACTAAGCAAGTTTTAATTTCCATTTTTCAATCTTTTCCAGGACAACTAAACAAATGCTTTGGACCTGTTTTAGGAAACACATGTTTATAAGCCAGGTTCTTTTTTTCCCCCCGTAATATATAAATATAGAGCTAGAAATAGAACAGATGCTCAAATGTTGTAGTGGTTTTATGAAAGCTAACAGGAAAGCATTAAACATATCTAAACTTGCCCGCAACTACTTTGCATTTATATAGCACTCAATATATTTGAAAAACATATTTTTACCATCACTGAAGTAAGCCACCCTGCAAACCTTCTCATTTTGCAAATGAATAATAAAATGTCACACAAAGGAGGTAGTATCACTGAATTTTAGATGGAGAAGACACTTAAGGGTTTTATTCAGCTTAACGTTCTTATTTTATAGATGAGACAAACGAGTCCCCGAGTGGACAGTTGATTTGCTCAAGGTCACAGCACTTTTCAATGGCAGAATTTAACCTAAAAGCAGTGTGCCTTTTTATTGCTAGTCCAGAGCTTTTGTAGCTACCACTACGATTATATATATGTAGTACAGACTTTGTGCATCTACTGATTTACAAATGTTCAAAAGCCTAGCAAATAGGATGCACTGGGAAAAAAATGTTGAATGAATAAATTCTAATCTTTTCTTTCTTGTCTTCATACATCCTTCCTAGGTCTGCCCAGAGCTTCAGAGGGTATAGGCTTTTGCTCTGCATCTTTAAATCCTCTCCTTCATAGTTGATTGCAATGGAGTGGACCCCACGTAAATAAAATTCTGAACAACCAGTATGAAGACTAACTCACAGAAACAACATTTTTCTATGTTAGTCATAATTGAGAATGAATGGAAAGGCAGGTGGGGCCAACTCCATTTGGTCCTTGCCAGTTTAAATAAAGGAGGTAACTATAAGGAGCTAAAAATAAAACAGAGATAATATTTAACTAGGGTTACATGGCATTATAAATCTCATGCCACAGGACAAAGAGGGAACAGTTGATGAATCCAATAAAAACTCAATCATCGGTGTCTCCAATGATTTATGAATGAAGAAAAGGAGGCCAGGGACTTCATATAAGGGAAAGTCTGGAGGACACCTTTCTAGTTATGCCTTTTCCTTTACCCATGTTGCCCTTGGAAGACAACTGTCCTAGTTCTCAGAAAATGAAGCCTAAGACAAAAGCTTATATGGTTATTTTGTTATTGCTGGGGAATATAATTTAAAAGAAACAGGAGTAGGGCACCTGGGTGGCTCCGTCTGTTAAGCCTCTGACTCTTGATTTGACTCTTGATAAAAGAAACAGGAGTGGCAGAAAGGCAATTGAGGTGGGGACCATTGTTTCTTCAGCTCCTGGAACTATATTAAAAGCAGCTACATGACCAACTGACTTACCTCATCTGACAACTTTCTCCATAAGGGCTCTTGAAAATTTATATACCACTTTTCAGATGATTCTTGAAGTATAATAAAATCTTCACCTCCAACACAATAAATATATGCTCTATAAGAAGGATATTAACAGTTTCAAGCAACAACACACTCATCTGTCTACCGGACCCAGTGGTTCCTAGTCAAAGAACATCACATGAAACAAACCAAATTTATGTTTTGATAAACCCAAACTTTTTGTCTTTATGCATATACAAAAGTTATAAGGATGAATAAATAATATAAAATATTAAAAATAAAAATGTAAAATAAGGGGCGCCTGGGTGGCTCAGTCGTTAAGCGTCTGCCTTCGGCTCAGGTCATGATCCCAGGGTCCTGGGATCGAGCCCCGCAAAGGGCTCCCTGCTCGGCAGGAAGCCTGCTTCTCCCTCTCCCGCTCCCCCTGCTTGTGTTCCTGCTCTCGCTATCTCTCTCTCTGTCAAATAAATAAATAAAAATCTTTAAAAAAAAATGTAAAATAAAAACTATATCCACCATAAAAAATGAACTTATAATAGACACTATTTCCAATGTGTAGTTGAAAGTGCCTGCTATAGGATGAGTAAGAACAACATAAGTTATACTAAGGTTACAAAAACAGATGGCAATACTAAAAGGAAATAAAAGTAGCAGCAGCTCAGATTCAACAAGGTGGAAAAGTTAAGCTCTGAACATAAGAAGTCGGGTAAAATTTGGATTAATGGACAATAAGGTTAAGGACATTCTTAGACTGAGATATTCATCTTATGTATAAATATATATCTAAATAGAAGCACAAAGGGGTTAGCAATTTTGGTAATAAATGGGACACCTCAACTGCAGTGGACAGTTTTTCAGAAAGAGTGAGAGTTTGGAAGGCACAATGAGTATGTGTACTTTGTGTGTGTGTGTGTGTGCATATGTAGAAGAACAGTGCAAAATTCTGATTAAAAAATAGGCTTCAAACAAGAATCTTTAACTGTAAATCTGCCAAGATATCCTGAAGTTTCTTCCAAGTGCACCTGTGTCCTTCTGGGTGTAGGCTCCTATGTAATTCATTTGTAGGAAATGAGGTTTCCAAGTTTTAACATATGGGAGGTGCTGGTACCTCTCCATTCCACTCTGCCTTGATTATTTGTCCTCACAGGGAGGGGACCCTTGATTTAAAAAAAAAAGAAAAAAAGCCTCAATTTTCTAGAAAACTCACTGCCCTTTTCAGCTCATTTGAGGGCACAGATGAGCCATGGTACCAATTCCTGTCATATTATTTGTGAAGTAAAGGTATGCATTGAAAAGCAGCATGACTGAAACCATACAAAATACCATTTACCATTTACTAGTAAATACAGAACTCTCATTAAGCATGATTTCAGAGATGAAAGCGCAGGAAAAGCCCATGGCTAGAATGAAAGTGAGAGCAATTCTGTGCCTACACACACTGTAAGAGGCCATCTGTCCCTTTGGGAAACACACAATGATTGCAAAGACTCAAAGTTACTATTATAATATTTATTATATCCTAGTTTGCAATAATTTTATTTGGCCTGCAGAAAGAGAGTTATGGGCAGTTGTGCGCGCCATCAATAAAAACTTAATGAGAACAAAATTGATCTCATCAATTCCCTGTCACTGCCAAGCTTACTCTACCCCAAATCTGCTCTTTACTCAACTTCCTCGTTCTGGGCAGGCCAGTCATGATGTCTGTTTGGCTCATGGTCTTTATCTAAGGAAAACTGCCTAGTTGTGTTCCTTAGTGAGAGCGGAGCATAGGCAGATCTCCAGCTGATTTAACTCTTCCATCAACCACAGCACCTTGGACCCAGGTAGGCATTTAACTTAATGGCACTCCATTGTAAAATTGGACCAGATATTTGTCTCCCAATATCCATTATCGTTTTCCCTTCTAGTAAACCAACCCTAATTTTTAACTAGGAACATGGCTATGCAACTAAATGATTACGTTTCTTTTGCAGCTTAGAATTGTGACTAAATTCTGTCAGTAGGATGAATGAACAAGACATGCATGAAAATTCTTCTAGTTATGAAGGTTCTCCTTTTCCTTTTCTTTTCTGATGCCCAGAAAGTGAACATAATGGCTGAAGTGTCACAGTCATAACGTTACCGTGGAAATGGAAGCCACATTACAAAGGATACTGCTTTCCTAACACATCTTTCAGGCTTTACCACCTCCAAACTTCTTTAATGTGAAGAAAATAAACTTTTACTTTAGTTATTGATTTTTGAGGCTTTCCTATTCTCAAAAGGATTCTAAGAGATCATTTGCTAGTGGCCTGTGAAAAGCGATAGCAAGCATGAAGAAGTACAAAATAGGTCCATTATACACTTTCCCTTTGGAATTCAAGATGCAGATTTGGAGAGAAGATCATTGGTTTGTAGTAGGAACTACAAAAAAAAAAAAAAAATGCTGCACCAAGACATACAGTAACATTGCCCAAATGATAAGGCAGAGTCTTAAATATCAACACACTCCTTCCTGGTACAGCAGGGACCACGAGGAAATCTGACCTCTAGCACAGGGTTGGATTATCAATCATCCAGCCTTTAGGAACCTGGCAGTGTGACAGTTTCTGGAGTTCTGTTAGATTCCATACTCCTTTACCACAATGTACACTATTATTATAAATCCCTATTACAGGAACAATTCTTCAACAATGAAATTTCACACAGTTGTTTTCCTTTCATGGTCTTCTTAGAGTATTTATGACTGTATGTGCTTTCTCTGTCCCTTCCATATAATCATTTGCCAAAACCTAAGGCTCTAACTTCATAACATCTCCAGAAGGGATTTTTCCTTTTCTATTCCTGGTAAACCTTTAGGTATATACTCATTCTCTGCTGTCTAGACAATTGTCATTGGCTCTTCCTGGTTTTCTATTCCTCCTAAATAAAGGTCAGGTGATAGGCCTTATGGGCTAGGGAATGCTTCATCACCCCAGCTTGGTTTAACAATCCTATATACAAGTGATTACTTTCTTCTGTAATGTTGGACTACCCCATCTCTCAACAAAACAAATTCAAAAAGATCCCTCAAGACTTCCCATAAAATTAAATACAAAAGCTTTAGTCTGACATTCAACATCTCTCTGGTCACCCACTCTAGACTTACTGTACCTGATGCCTCATTCCATGGCCTCTCCTGTATCTCTCTCTTTCCTCACGTTTATCCTACTTCCAAGAGCATCCTCTTTCCTCTTCTCACTATGGCCAAAATTAAATCATCCTTCAAGTCCCACCTCAGGTATCTTGTCACTGGAGACTCCCTGCTTCCTCTCTCATTTAGATGTGATTTCACACTTGAAATCTGTAGTTTCTTATTTGTAACACTGGATAATTGTTTGCCATCCCAATCAACTATGTATTTTTTTCCCTTTTGGAGGACACGGTCTGGCTCCTAGTCTTTTCTGGGCTATACCTATATTGTTTGCAAATGTTACACATGTTCAATTGAACTGCATGTGTTCTTGCTGTCTTTATTAAAATCCTTTCCCTAGAACAAAGTAGTGAAGTCTCTCCTCTTAATATTCTAATCAACAGGATTAAATTTATTACCACATCTTGTGTAGCCATGCAAAATACAAGGTTTATAAAGAATGCATCTTTTTTTTTTAAAGATGTATTTATTTGAGAGAGAGAGCACATGAGTTGGGGAGAGGGAGAGAGAGAATTTCAAGCAGACTCCCCATTGAGCACAGAGCCAGAAGTGAGGCTCGATTTCACGACTCATGAGATCATGACCTGAGTGAGCTGAAACCAAGAGTTGGATGCTTAAGCAACTGAGCCACCCAGGTGCCCCAGGAATACATCTTTTAAAGCTCAGCATTTATGAATGAAAATTATAGATCAAGTGAGGAGGGATATATAAATTCAGTTATTTAAATTACATGGTGGCTTAAATGTTTTGAGGAAATTCAACTCCTCATCAAGTCCTGAAATAGCCTAGACACATTTTTTTAAGATTTTTATTCATTTATTTGACAGAGAGAGACATAGCGAGAGAGGGAACACAGCAGGAGGAGTGGGAGAGGGAGAAGCAGGCTTCCCGCTGAGTTGGATGTGGGGCTGGATCCCAGGACCCTGGGATCATGACCCTAGCCAAAGGCAGATGCTTAACAACTGAGCCACCCAGGTGCCCTAAACTAGACACATTCTTATTATTTGCAGATCTTCCCTCCCCCACCCACCCCCAAAGGAAATTAGGAAATTCCAGAAGCATACTGTGAATTAAAGAAAAACACTGGAGCATTTGAACCACCAATTAACTCCTGCTAAAATTCTTGGTTGAGAATGGAAATGATCTAAGACTAGGCAAGAAGAAAGAATTTTGCCACCCTCCTGGAGAAACATTCTAGTAATTTGATTAATACAGTAGAGTTTGTAGTTAGATAGGAGTTCAGATCCTGGCGGGTGTTGCTTTCTGTATATGTGACTGTGGTCAAGTGGCTTCACCTCCTTAAAATGCTCAGGGTCTTCATATGTGGAATGGCCAGTACTTCTTTTTTCACTGGAGTGTGAGAATTAGGGAAGACAATGAATATAGAGAATTAATTTCACCATGCAGGGCACATAGTTGCTGCTCTACAAATTAATGTCATGTTATTAGTTGTATGTGTGTACCCTTGCCTGTAAGACTCAGACTAACTTAAAGAAGAGCCATGACATATTATCATGATTAGAAATAAAATGACAAGTGCCCCTCATCTTCATTTCTAGGTAAGGCATTGTTTCAGCCTTTTCCCAAACATTCTGCCAGTGTTAATGCACCCTAAAATATAAGTGATTTCCAGAAGGAAACCAAATCACAGTCAGCAATGTATTAGAGATCCAATGAGGTTATGTTGCTGATACAAGATTCCTTTAAACAATAAAAGACAATTTTCTAAACATACTTTGAATGTACCTCTGTTCAATGAATTTTCCTATTTAAAGTAACATCTTAGGTTCACATTAACAAAGCTCCTAGAGCTTACCTAGGACTTCCAGAGAAATTCCCCACCTCTTCATGAACTCCCACGCTTATAGAAATAGGACCCTTTCTTGCAACTTTCAATAGAAACCTTTAACATATTTCCTCTGAATGAAGTAAATAATGATGAACTCAAAATTTTGGAAGGTCCTTAAAATACTCTTGGCACGACGATTTAACAGAATGAGTCAGAGCCCTTTCCATAGCTCTAAAGTGTCTATAATGTCACTGCACTCGTAAGTGGGCAATTAGATATGTATTGTCAAACTGAATGAACATCAATCTTCCACTGCTTCTAAGTAATGGATGCTTTTTAATGAATTGTTATCTGCTAGTCACCCCCAGATGTATGAGGAGATTTTGTAAGTATTATGTATTTTGTGGTTCTTAAGGATGGAAAATGTGGGGAAAAGAAACTAAAATTCTCTACTAGTCCTCCACTTGCAATGCTGCTACTCTTCTATTGTCAACGCAAACTAAGAGAAACAGGGAAAAAGAGGAAAATAAATCAAAGTGAAAATGAGAGAAGCTATGGAATATATTCCCAGAGTTACAAAAAAAAAAAAAAAAGGCACATCCCATATGTAAAAGTGACTGAATTATTTACTATTATTTGATGACTAAATAGTGAAAAGAAAGAACAGAGCGTGGGACATGAACAATTAGGTAGAAATGGTGCCTGGTGTAGGAAGGATCTGGAATAAGGACCTAAGCACAACATGCAACCCAGGCAGTGTGCTCTGTGTCTCTCATCTGTATTTTCCTGTACATTTTGGCTTCATCCTCTTTCTTTCTAGAGACTATCCTCTTAAGCCCACATGGAAGAATACAGCTACCCTCAGTTCTAAAGTTCTCTAATTACATAAAGAGATGGAAACAATCTGTTTTCTTTCTCAATCTGTCCGTCAGTCTCTGCACTCATCCTTTCCTTGCATGCCTTTGCCCTTTATTGAAATCTCTCAGGTACTGAACTTCAAATGGCCTAGACTGAATCAGAGGTCTATTCATTGCCTGAAGAACAGTGGTAGCAAAGATGTGAATGCAGAGGACCACCTTTGCTGACAGTTGCCAAATGGCAAGGCTAGATGATCAAACCAACAGCATCTCCATCACAATCATGACCTCAGGTGCCATGCTATACCTGCTAAACCATACGCAATATATCTGTCTCAAAGACCTAAGACCTACCTGGGAGCCAGACTATATATAAATAAGTTAAAATACCACTGAAAGATCCTAGAAAAATGACCAAGATATATACCTCCCTGTTCTTCCCACCAACTAAAAAACACCCCGGGCATTATGTGAAACAAATATTAAGAAGACTATAAAAAGTGGAGGAAAAAGAGGTGAGCTGGAACATTGTGACCCAAGGGAAAAAAGATTGGGAGTGCATGGAGTTTTTGCCTCAAATATCCTATACTTAGAGCTGAAGAAGCCAGCAACCCAAAAATGCCAACAGTCACCAAAACCAAAAAGCCCAGCAAAAACATGCTCTCTCTAGCCAAGACCAGAAAAGAGGCAACCTAGCAAAAGAGAAAATGTTTGGACAATAACTGCTCTAATCCAGTCAAATACCACAAGAAAAAAAAAATGATAGCCCACATCGACCTATGCCAGCAAAGGTTGACTGGACAGTTAGACTTTCATCCTATTAGGAAGTACCCAAAACACCCACTAGTATGGTGTCAGAGAAGACCAAATAGGGAGCCAGGACATTTATCACACGTAGAAAATATAGAACGCTTCCCTTAAATGTAAATAGCAATATAATATAAAACTTGGTAAAAAAAAAAAAATCTTCAGCATTCAGGATAGGCAAAGCATTTCCAGATTTGATACTAATAGTATGATACATAAAAGGAAAACAATTGATGAGTTGGACTTTATAAATATTTTAACAACTATTTCTCTGTAAAAATCCCATTAAGAGGATGAAAAGGCACGCAACAGACTCCAAGAAAATATTTGCAAATTATGTATACAAAAGCACTAGTATCTAGAATACTGAATTTTCAAAACAAAAAATATAGCCCAAAAATGGACAAAAGACAAGAGACATTTTACCTACAATGATACACAGATCGTAAATAACCACATGAGAAAATGGTCAACATTATTAGCCAGTAGGGAAATACAAATGAAAAACATAATGGAATACCACCATACACCTATCAGAATTGTTAAAACTTAAAAAAAAAAAAAAAAATGACAAACAAACCTAATGCTAGCCAGATGTAAAGCAAGTGGATCATTCATACATCTCTGGTGAGAATGTAAATGGTACAGCCACGTTGGAAAATGGTTTGGCAATTTATTAAAAAAAACAAACAAACAACCTAAATATGCAACTAACATATGATCCAGCATTACACCCTTGGACATTCATCCCAGATAAAGGCTGTGATCACAGAAAAATCTCTGCACCAAAGTTTGGAGAAACTTTATTCTTAACAGCCCCAAACTGGCAACAATCAAGATGTTCAATAGGCGAATGGTTAAATAAACTGTGATAGACCTATGCGATGGAAGACTACTCAGTAATAAAAAGAAATACACAATCCATACATGTTTAACAACTTGGACACATTTCTAAAAAATTATGCTGGGTGAAAAAAGCAAATCTCAAAAGGTTACATATTATATGATTCCATTTATATAACATTACTGAAATGACAAAATTATAGAAATGGAAAATAGTATTTGCTGGGGGTTAAGGTAGGTGTGGCTATCAAAGGGCTACATGAGGGATCTTTGTGGTCACAAAATATTCTGAGTTTTGACTGAGTTTTGACTGTCAATATTTTGGTCTTGATATTACACTATAGTTTTTCAGGATGTTACCATTTTGGGAAAAATTAGGTAAATGGTACATAGTTAATGTAGTTACAATAATCTAGAGATTATTATAATATAATATATTATTACATATTATACATTATAATATATAATAATAATCTCTAGATTATTATAACTGCATATGAATCTACAATTATTTTAAAATTAAATTTTTTAAAAATAAACACCAGTAAAATTACCATGAGCCATATAAGGAGCAAAACAATGATCAAATAAATGCAACAGAAATGCAAACAATGAATACGTGACCTAATGTAGACAGACTTTGTTCTTTAATGACCCACAAAAAGTAGAGAACTGCACAGAGTCCTGAATTAGTGACTTTAAAAAAAGAGAAGGAAAAATGAAATGCATTCCAGGTAGAGTAACACAATTGGCTAAAACATGGAAACAGGGATGCATGTGACTTGTGGTGTAGGGTACTGGATCCATGAGTGTCAATGACTGGCAGATTACATCATAAAATTAAGTAATTCAAAGTAGAGTTGATAGCTTATTTTTCTGCCAGGATTCACCAAATCAGGTGATGGCATTCCAGTACTACATATCACTCCCCTTTCAAAGTCTAATTAATCACTTATCAAATGAGTCCTTCAACAGCTCATTATTGGAATATGTCGTGAATCTCATAACCAGATAGAATCAAGTTATATGACATTACAATGTTTCTTTAGTTTATTGTTTCCAGTCACTGGCTGAGTTGTTAATTTTTTAAACACGAAATAGTGAAAAAAAAAAAAAAAACCTTTTCAACTATTATAATTATCCCTCATGTCTAAATATTAAATGTAACTTCTCAAAGTGTTATCATTGATACTGTTTTATTTCACGTCCAAACAACAATTTTATCAGAAAAGAATTCGTCATCAAGTTTTACAGGTGAGTAACGGATAAGGTTTAGTGAGTTTCTGAGGTCTCACAGCTAATGTCAGACTTGGGATGAAAACCATAATCTTATAAAGACAGAGGAGGGACACCTGGGTGGCCCAGTCAGTTACTGCCTTTGGCTCAGGTCATGACTCCAGGGTCTTGGGATAGAGCCCAGGGAGCCTGTTTCTTCCTCTCCCTCTGCCGTTCCCCCAGCTTGTGTGTGCGCTCTCTCTCTTTTTCTCTCTGACAAACCAGTAAATGAAATCTTAAAAAAAAAAAAAAAAAAGACAGAGAAGTGAACTGGCATTTATTGACTATCTACCATGGGCCAGCCACTAGAACCCAATTTTGTCTCATTTTATCAAGGAAAAAGCCCAATGAGCTCGTGTTCTCATCTACTTATACATACAGAATTTGAGGATCAGGGGGACAAATCAATTTACCAAAAGTAACACTTCTAACATGAGAGCTGCTATTGGAATTTACATTTTCTGACTGCCAGTTCTACACACATCGTTCCCATCTCTAACTGTAAATAGTACCATTATTTTACATGTATTAAACATATGATATATGGAAGGAATTGGTCTAGGTGGTTTTTTTAAATTGAAGTATAATTAACATAAAATATCTGATTTTTCAGGTGTACATCCTAGTGATTCAATATTTTTATACATTATGAAATGATCCTTGCAATAAGTCTAGTTACCATCTGTCACTATGCCAAGTTATTAAAATAGTATTGACTATTCCCTATGCTGTACATTACATTCCCATGACTTATGTTATAACTGAAAGTTTGTACCTTTTAATTCTCTTCACCTAGGTTGCTCACACCCAACCCCTCCCCTCTGTTAACCATTTCTTTCATTGGTCTGTTTTGTCTGTTCTTTTGTTTAGATTCCACAGAAGTGAAATCATATGGTATGTCTTTCTCTGACTTATTTTACTTAGCATAATATCCTTCAGCTCCAACCATGTTGTCACAAATGGCAAGATTTCATTTTTTATGGTTAATATTCCATTGTAGACAAATACCACATCTCTATCCATTCATCTATTAGTGGACACTTAAGTTACTTCCATATCTTGGCTATTGTAAATAATGCTGCAATGAACAAAGAGGTGCATATATTTCCTCAAATTGGTGTTTTTGTTTTCTTCACGTATATACCCAGAAGTGAAATTCCTGGGTCATGTGGCAGTTTTGGTCCAATTCATGTATCTATCTGCAGGTCTTCTTTGGGAAAATGTTCAAGCCCTTTGTCCATTTCTTTTTTGTATTATTTGAGAGAGAGAGAATGCACACAAAGGGAGAAGGAGAGGGAGAAGCAGATTCCCTGCTGAGCAGGGAGCCCAACTCAAAGCTCGATCCCAGGACCCTGGGATCATTACCTTACGCAAGGCAGATACCTAACCAACTAAGCCACCCAGGCACCACCCCCTCCCTGCCACCCTTGTCCATTTTTTTTTTTTTTTAAGATTTTATTTATTTGACAGAGAGAGTCAGAGTGAGAGAGGGAACACAAGCAGAGGGGGTGGGAGAGGGAGAAGCAGGCTCTCTGCTGAGCAGGGAGCCCGATGCGGAGCTCGATTCCAGGACCCTGGGATCATGACCTGAGCTGAAGGCAGACGCTTAACGACTGAGCCACCCAGGTGCCCCCCTTTGTCCATTTTTAATTGTTTGTTTTTGCTATTAAGTTGTATATTTTCTTTAAATACTTTGGTTATTAACACCTTATCAGACATACGATTTGCAAGTATCTTCTCCCATTCAGTAGGTTGACTTTTTGTGTTGATTTCCCTATGCTGTGCAAAAGCTTTTTTAGTTTGATGTAATCTTATTCATCTCTTTTAGCTTTTGTTGCCCTTATCTAAGAAAATTGATCCAAAGAAATATTGCTAAGACCAGTGTCAAAGAGCTTACCACCTATGTTTTTTTCCAGAAGTTCTATGGTTTCAGGTCTTACATTCAAGTCTTCAATCTATTTTTTAATTTATTTTGTATGTGGTATAAGATGGTGGTCCAGTTTCATTCTTTTGCAGTTAGCTGTCCAGTTTTCCCAACACCATTTATTGAAAAACTATCCTTTTCCCATTGTGTATTCTTGTTTCCTTTGTCATAGATTAACTGACCATATATGTATGGGATTATTTCTGGGCTCTCCATTCTGTTTCCTTGATTTATAGGTCTGTTTTCATGCCAGTACCATACTGTTTTAAGTGATTTTTAATGACTATTGTTTTGTTACCTGCAAAGAATCTTTGTCCTAAGATAATAGGAATGAATGCACCTCCCCATTTCAATCAGAAGACTCCCCCAACATTTCTTCTTTTTAACTGGAGCTGGGAGAGAAAAGCCTCTTCTTCATCGATCATGAAACTGTAAGGATATGAGCCTGGGATTAGGCAGCCAGCTTTCCTATATCATGGAGAATTTTATCTCATACAACAAAGATAAACTTGAGAGAAAACAGATTTAGAGGAAACATTTTTGTTTTAAAAACCCTGTTCCCAAAGATCCCTAAAGCTCTGTAGCCAGATAGACTATCTAGGCTGCAGTTTTGATAGGTTAAACACTTAGAATGCTTCTTTTTTTGTTTTGTTTTGTTTTGTTTTAGCAATTTGTAAGTTTTTCTTTCACTTGAAGATAACTTTACCAATAAAGTATAATAAACATATTGTTTCATTCAAACCTAAAGCCAAACATAAGATAATTCATTCGTTCATTCATTATTATGGAAGTTTTACACACCAGATACTGCTCTAGGTCCTGACAGAACAGTGAAACACATCAGGCCAAGTGCCTTGCCCTTGCCCTCATTATAAGGTGAAGAAATTAAGGCACAGAGAATTTAAGTGTCTTACCCAAAGGTTTGGTTTTAGTTAATGGCAAAACAAGAAGCAGAAACCAGGTTTGTCTGAGGTTCAGAGTTCATGTTCTCATTGTTTGAGAATCATAGTGAGACCAGTTTCTCCCTTCCATTTGATCTCCATTTGAACCTAAATCTTCATTAAATTTTATTCACGGCTACTTAAAAGAGGAATATTACATGGGTTGGGAAAAGTATCTAGTCCTAAAAGATCAACTGAATGCTTTCTTCTTTGCTAAGTCTAGGATAGATGGAGTTAAGAGAAAAATTGATCCTCAGGGAAGTCACTCTGAGGACATTATCCATTTTAAAGTTTGTATCTTATAGGACTGTATTATCTCAGGTTGATATATATCTAACATATATTTCAGATCCTTTTCTCAAGTTTAGAAAACTAGCCTTGCTGAGAGAGATCTTGGTGTATTCCATTTGGCAGCCAAATTTCCAGACTTTTCATTATTTTTAAAACAATTTTTAAAAGATTTTAATGAGGGGCCCCTGGGTAGCTCAGTCATTAAGCGTCTGCCTTTGGCTCAGGTCATGATCCCAGGGTCCTGGGGTCGAGCCCTACATTGGGCTCCCTGCTCGAAGGGAAGCCTGCTTCTCCCTCTCCCACTCCCCCTGCTTGTGTTCCCTCTCTCACTGTGCCTCTCTGTCAAATAAATAAATAAAATCTTTAAAAAAAAAAAAAGATTTTAATGATTTATTTGAGAGGGAGAGAGAAAGAGAGGAAGAAAGCTCAGAGCAAGGGGAGGGAGAAGCAGACTCCCCACTGAGCAGGGAGCCCAACGAGGGGCTGGATCCCAGGATGCTGGGATCAGGACCTGAGCCAAATGCAGACGCCGAAGAGATGAAGTTCGGTAAAAAAGGGAACTTGAAATGTTTTGTGAATACAAGGTGGTATAAAAAGGACTTGGTTATCAGCCACCTTCTGAAAGTGTGTAATCAGCAAGAGAGATGCATCATCAAATGCAGAATTAGAAGAGAGAAGAGAAAGATAATCTTGGAAAGATGGACAGATGGAACTGGTCAGTGAAAACTATTACCAGAGGGGTTTCCAAAAGCTTATTATGGATTGGTAGTACCTAGTACTCCAAATTAAGGTTTAGTGCATGTCTGTACCATAATTCTCTCTTCAGAGATTTTCATTTCTGGGAGTGAAGTAGAGTGATTATCCTATAACAACTCTTACTAGAAAAATCATAAAAATTCAGGATAAAATATAGTAAATATATTTCTAAGTTTGTAGTTGTATTTTCAAGAAAGCAAAGGAAATCTTCAGGGCCTAAAATCAAAGAAGAAGCTATAGCACAGAGCAAGAGTATATCAAGTAGCCTAAACCTGTGTGACAATCTTAGTGACCAAATAGCTTCAGGTTTACTGGCTATATAGAGATAATGAGTCAGGGCCTTAGACTTCTATAAAGCAGATTTGGAACTGATACCCTTCATATAGCCTCATCCTTGAAGGTCTCAATGACAAGGTTAAACAAAACACAATTCTACTGAGAGAAAAAGGCAACTGACCCTTAAAACCAAGTAGAAGAAAATATTTCCCCTAAAAAATATTAAATATTTTCTCTAATTAGTCACCAGTGTTGAATTTACATTCCCTGCAAATTCTATAAAAATTGCTATGGTGGTTTTAAATATGTACACAAATTATTGGGTACTTGGTACTTCAGAAGGTGGAGTTAATCCCCTTCCCTTACACATGGGCTGGACTTAATGACTCACTCATAACAAATAGAATATGGCAAAAGGGCAATGTGTGGCTTCTGAGAATACACCATGAAATGCACTGCAGCCTCCTCCTTGTTCTCTTTTGAGTCATTCACTGTGGGGGAATCTGCCATGTTGTATAGACACAAACTGTCTTATGAGGAGGTTCCTATGAAAACAAAGAGAAACATCCTGCCAATAGCAAGCAAGAATTGGAGGCCTTCTGCCAACAGCCTATGAGTGAGCCACCTTGAAAGGGGATCCTGTAGCCTTACTCATGTCTTCAGATGACTGAATTGTGACCAGTATTTTGACTGTAACTTCATGAGAGATCCTGAATCAGAATCACCTGGCTAAACCCCTCCTGAAATCCTGACCCACAACAGGTATCTCAGAATGTTACAATAAATATTTATCATTTTAAGCCTCTAAGATCGAAGGTAATTTGGCACTGAGAAAAAGAAAATGCAGTCTCATGAAGAATTTAACTGAAAACCTGAGGCTAGGTTGATAGTATACCTTTGGGTTCTGGCAGAAGCCAGTCCAAAGCCTGTGTGGAAAGACAAATGTTTAGGACAGACTTTACATTTACAAAATTCCCACAGTTAAAGTCATGAGGAACATAAACTCACAAACCAAATTTTAAAAAGAAAATATCTGAGGTAGAAAAACCAATCAACATAAGGAGTAACAAACAATAGGATACAGAAAATTTAAACAATTTTTTATCAAGTTGATCTGTGTGTGTGTGTGTATACGTATACATATATATATATATATATATATGTATCCCAAATTTAGAGTATTTATTCTTAACTCTGCCAAGAAAAATTTTAACAATGTATAAATTAATAGATCAAAAGGAGATTTCAGTAGACTTTAAAGAGTTTGTACTCTTTAGGTCATATTTTTTAACCATGATTTAATTATTTTAGAACTCAATATTAAGGTCATACCTAAAATAATTTTTTTTGAGATTATGAACACCCTTCTAAATATATCATAAGTCAAAAAAAGAATTCACATTAAAATATTTAACACTAAATACAATTAAAATACTATTAAAATAGTTAAATACTTTTGGGTGTGTCAAAAATGGTGATTATAGTTAAAATTTATACATGTGAATATTTATATTTGAAAAAAGACTAAATATTGACAAACTAAACTTTTAAGTTAAATAAGTAAAAGAATAAACCAATAATGTAGAAGAAATCAAATAGATAAATTTTAATAAAAATTACTAATCAAAATGGATTTATGAAGGTAATATATTTTAACATTAGAAACTCTAAGAAAAATCATTGTTTTCAATATAGTTACATAAATATTTAAATAAAATCCAACATACAATATCCACTCTAAGTAGGCTGGTGATCAGCCCAGAAACAACTAGACAAGTCATAAAATACGACTCTTCTGTTGAAGAGCATCAGAGAGCTGCTAAAATACTAAGTTGAAATACTAAGAGCTAAGTTTCCAGAGAGGGAAATAGAGATCAACTGATCTCCTGAGGATGACTTTCCCCTCTGGGTATGTGCTGATTCTTCCTGGGACAGGAGGCTAAGAATCCAGGCTTTACCTGGGCAAAAAGTAAGCTGGTGAAAGACTATTCAACAGAGTTTTTGGTGAAAATATCAGAGAATTGATTGTCTTCTCATAGACCCAGTTATGACATTTGCTTAATTCTCATGATTCCTGAAGTAAAAAGCTAGAAACTTTTTTTAAAAGATTTATTTATTTATTTGAGGGGGAAAAAGAGAGTGTGTGAGAATGTGCTGGTGTGAGCAGAGGGAGGGGCAGAGGGAGAGGGACAAGCAGACTTCCAGAAGAGCAGGGAGCCCAACATGGGGCTCTAAGCTGGGCTCCATGCTGGGCTCCATCCCAGGACCCTGAGATCACTATCTGAGCCGAAATCAAGAGTTGGATGCTCAACAGACTGAGCCACCCAGACACCCATAGAAACTTCTTAAAAGCAGAGCAGTGTTTTGGCTGTCCACAGAGAAGTTATCCAAAGTGATAAGTGATTATAACAAGGTCACTGAATAAAGGTAAAAACAGAAAAGTCTATTGCATTTATTGTATCAACAAACAGAAAATTTTGAAAAACAAAGATATGATTTAAAATAGCATCCTAGGGACGTCTGGGTGGCTCAGTGGGTTAAGCGGCTGCCTTCGGCCCAGGTCATGATCCCAGAGTCCTGGGATCGAGTCCCACATCGGGCTCCTTGCTCAGCAGGGAACCTGCTTCTGCCTCTCTCTCCCTCTGCTTGTGCTCTCTCTGTCAAATAAATAAAATCTTTAAAAAAAAAAAATAAATAAATAAATAAATAAAAATAAATAAAATAGCATCCTAAAGCATCAAATAACTATGAATAAATCTTATAAAAATAAGACTACACTGAATATAAATTTTTATTGAAGAAATGTATATAAGATCTAAATATATCAAGTATTACAAATATGTCAGTTTTCCAAATTTAATGCAACCCAAATGAAAATCCTAGAAATTTTTGGAAATTGATAAACTCATTCTAAAATAGTTCTAATCATGGGCGCCTGGGTGGCTCAGATGGTTAAGCGTTTGCCTTCGGCTCAGGTCATGATCCCAGAGTCCTGGGATCGAGTCCCACATCGGGCTCCTTGCTCAGCAGGGAGCCTGCTTCTCCCTCTGCCTCTCTCTCTCTCTGTCTCTTATGAATAAATAAATAAAATCTTTTAAAAAAATAATAAAAAAATAAAATAGTTCTAATCATTCAAAAAAGGCCAAGATAAGCCAAGGCAATCTTGAAGTAAAATAAGGTGCAGAACTACCAGATACCAATAGCTATTAAAAAGAGAAGGAATTGGGGTGCCTGGCTGGCTCAGATGGTAGAGCATGCAACTCTTGATCTCTGGGTTGTGAGTTTGAGCCCCACACTGGGTGTAAAGATTACTTAAAACAAAATCTTAAAAAGAAAAAAAAGAAGGAATTAAGACAACATGGTATCAACACGAGAATAGACAAATGGAACAGAAAAGGTTCAGAAAAAGAACCAACACCTGACTTTTGATACTGCTGTGCAGTGTATCTTTAAGAACTAATAGCGGGCTAATTGGATACCAACATAGGAAAAAAAACAACATGAAAGAAACTCTACTTCATACCTATGAGAAGCAGAAAATGCCCCCCTGCACCTCACTTCCCCCCCACCCCCCCACTGAAGCTCATGTCCTACACCCTGGAAACTGAGTATATCACCTGGTAAAGGGGAATTAGATTGTGGATGAAATTAAGGTTGCTAATTAGCTAACCTTAAAATAGATAAATAACCCTGTGGAATCTGAGTGAACTTATGTAATCACAAAGTTTTTTAAAAGTGGAAGGAGAGAGAGAAGAAGTCAGAGTGATATAATATGAGGAACACTCAAGATGCCTTTGTTGGCTTTGAAGATGGAAGGGGGTCATGAGCCAATAAGTGAAGACAGACTTCAGAAGCATGGGGAAAAAAAAAGGGAAACATTCTCCCCTTCAGCCTCCAGAAAGGCAGGCAGCCCCAATGGCACCTTGTTTACAGTCTAGGGAGACAGTCTGACTTCTGATCTACAGAACTGTAAGATAATAAATTTGATAACTTAGTCACTAAATTTGTGGCCATTTGTTACATCAGTCACAGAAAACTAATACAAAGCCACAAACAAAAATCAATAGTAAAGGAATTGTAAATCTAAACCTAAATGTCAAAGGTAGAACATAGGAAAAAACAAAACAAAACAACTAACTTTTAGAATACAAAATAGAATATCTTCAAAATCTGGATGTAGGCAAAAGTTTCTTAAAATTAGAAAAGCACTGATTAATAGAGAAACATAATAAATGGGAATATGTAAACATTATGGTCATTGTTTTAAATGCCATCAAAAATAAAAGGTGAACCATAGATTGAATGAAGATAATTTGTGGTATATATAGTCTAAGCACTTAACATAGAATATATAATGATCTTCTACATTAAAAAGATACGAACAACCCCATAGAAAAATGGTTAAAATATTTTTAATTTTTATTGAGGTAAGATTGACATAAAAAAAAAACCTATACATATTTAATATACACACTTTGATAAATTTCAAGTATACACCTGTGAAACTGTCACTATGCAATGCCTTACTTATCCTCTCCAGAAGTTTCTTCTTTCCTTTTATAAGAATATTTAACATAAGTTCTGTCTTTTTAGCAGATTTCAGTATACAGCACACTATTATTAATTATATACACTATGCTGTATAGCAGATCTCTAGGACTTACTCATATTACATAAGTGAAACTATGGACCCTTTGACCAAAACTTCCCTGATTTTCTTTTCCCTCAGCCCCTGGTAACCACCACTCTCCTCTCTGCTTCTATGAACTCAACTATTTTAGATTCCTACATAAGTAGAATCCTATAGAATTTATTCTGTGTCTGGCTTATTTCACTAAGCATAATGTCTTCTAAGTTCATCCATGTTGTAGCAAATAGCAAGATTTCCTCCTTTGTAAAGGCTGATTAGTATTTCCCTATATGTATATGCCACATTATCCATTCATCTGTTGATGGACATTTAGGTTGCTTCCATGTCTTTGCTAACGTAAATAATGCTGCAATGAGCATAGGAGTGCAGGTATTTCTTCAAGCTCCTCTTCAAGATCTCATTTTTGGTATATACTCAGAGATGGACTTACTGGAAAAATTTTATATGTGCTTTTTAAAATTTTTTTGAGGAGCCTCCATACTGTTTTCCATAGTGGTTATATTAATTTACATTCTAAAACACTTTATAGATGACAAATTTGTCAATAACCATTAGTCATCTCAGAAAAGTGCAAATTAAAACCACAGTTCAAGACTACTCAGGGTCATCAAAATGACTAAACTGAATGACTGATATTCACTTTTGTGAAAACATACAGCTGATGGATGTGTAATTTGGTACAACCACGTTGGGAAACTACTTGGCAATATCCATTAATGCTGAACATGTGCAAGTTTTGTGTTTCAACAATTCCATTTGCAGGTATGTATCCAATGGAAGTGCATGTATGTGTTCTCCACAATACTGTTGCACAAATATTCAGAGCTATGCGATTTATAATATGCAAAAACTGGAAAAACAAATTTCCATCAGCAAAGAAATGCATAAATGGTATTTGACATTTTGAATACTATCTATCAGTGACATTGAAAGAACTTCAACTACACATAATAACATGGATATCACAAATGTAATCTGAGCAAGGAGGCCTAAAGCAAGAGTATCCCTGGTGTGTTCCCATTCATTTAAAGTTTAAAATCATGACAACCTTTTAAAGTCAGTCACTACTGATCTATGATTTTACAAAGCGATAGTTGTCACCATTTTTGGGTGGGAGAGAAAGGGAAGACAAAGTGACCGGCAGAGAGTACAAAAGGGTTTTTTGTGGGTGCTATTAATATTCTATTTCTTGATCTAGGTAATAATTGCATGAATGTAGTCACTTTCCTACATGCATTTTGTAATCTAATAATGAAGTCCTGAAATACATTTTAAATCAACTCAATTTCACAATATTCTTAGTAGACAAAAAGAAAACTATCTTATCTTGTTAAAAATATTTAACAAAAACTGTGCAAACTCCAAACTCAAAACTTTCACTTTGAGATTAGGAACAAAGAGAGAAATCCCGGTATCACCAATCCTACTCAATACTGAACCAAAGACATAACCAAGGCAGCTATATAAGGACAAAATATATAAGGTTTAAGAAAATAGGCATAACTGTCAGTATTTGGAGAATTTATGATGGAGCCTAAATAGAAAAATTAGGAAGATAAATAGAAAATTGTTAGAAGTAATGAATTCTTCAAGTTGCTAGATTTAAAATCAACATAAAGGGGCGCCTGGGTGGCTCAGTCGGTTAAGCGACTGCCTTCGGCTCAGGTCATGATCCCGGGGTCCTGGGATCGAGTCCCGCATCGGGCTCCCTGCTCAGCGGGGAGTCTGCTTCTCCCCCCCGACTCGTCCTCTCCCCTCACTTTTATAGAGGAATAATGGCCCATTAAACTTTAAGATAGTTCGGAAGAAAAAACAAAGTGAGTGGTTTATGTTTCCAAATATCAAGAATTACTCTAGGGCGCCTGGGTGGCTCAGTCAGTTAGGCATCTGCCTTTGGCTCCAGTCATGGTACCAGAGTCCTGGAATCAAGTCCCACATCAGGCTCCCTGCTCAGCAGGGAGTCTGCTTCTCCCTCTCCCCCTCAGCTTGTGCTCTCTCTCTCAAGTAAATAAAATCTTTAAAAAAAAAAAAAAGAATTACTCTAAAGCTATATGAACTGAGAATACTTGTCTCTGACATAGAGATATCAATACAGCAGGGAGTTCAGAAAAATATTCACATATATATGAATATAGTATATGGGGGTATTATATATTGTAGAGATGATATATATCATTGGAAAATAAGTAAGTCTATAAAAACATTCAATAAATGGTCTTGAGAAATTCACTTACCTATATTGTAAAAATAATGTTACCCTTTTAGGCATCACATATTAACATCATTTACATGGATAAACTGTATCAATATCATGATTAAACTGAGAAAATAATTAAAACAGCCTGCAAAAGTACTTGCCATATAATATTCCATTTATACAAAACCTGATACCTACAAAATAATTGTATAGAGATGCACACTTAAACAGCAAAATTATAAAGAGATGGCAAGGGACAGAAAGGTATGTGGCTGCTGGGGAGGGTAGCTGACTTAGTCCTTAATTGCCTAGTCTGTCACCATATATAGAAATTAGATTGGACATATATTTGGAAAGATTGGTTAAGTTTAGGAAGAACATAGGTTTTAGGATTATTTACAGAACTCATTCTATTATCCTAATATCTCAGTAAGTCCCAGCTCTTAAAAGCTTCTGTACTATCTTCCATTATTGTTGATTGTTTACCCAATATTAATTTCTACATTCTTTATGCAAAAAAGAATTTTTTTGTTTTTTTGTTTTTTTGTTTTTTTTCAATCCACTCTTTCCTCTAGAATACAGTGGTAATGCTCAGCTAATCAAGAGATTCTGATTCATCCTTCTAGGGTTCAGAGTAGGAAGGAGCATGTGATAAGATTCTGTCAGTGAGATAGAAGACGATCTTTCCTAAGAGCTAATTAAGAGACTCTATATCTGGTGTGCAGTTTCATTTTAAGGAGTGCTTGAAAATTTAGTTCTAACTATTTCACTATGAGGAGGATTTAGCCAGCATGGCCAACCATAGAACCACACTGCCTTTGGACTTTGGTTATATTAGATATCCTTATTATAGCCATTTTGGCATGAGTTTTGTATTACTTACATCAGAAGTTATATACTGTCAGAGTAAATGAAATACACTGGATAGCAACCAAGATGGCCTTAAGGTTCTCTCTAGCTTGACTAAACTTTAGATGGGTTTTCCTCACTATAGACCACAGACCTCCTTTTCTTTATTGAATTTAGAAAACTTATAAATTCCTTCTCTGCCCCTTTGCAATATAAATCTCCCAGACTCTTGCCAGTTTTACAACCCAGGAATGTCTATCTCAAGGACGTAGGAGCCATCGAAAAAGGTAACACCCCTATTTCCCAGTCTCTGTAGGAGTGCAGAAACCAAAGGTGGACAAGAGCTATTTAGCAGATACAGATGATTTAATCACCTTTATCCAAATCCTCATTAATATCCTAGTTTTCCGCTAGCTGTTTCCTGGGTTTAATAACTATCCCACCTTTTGTTCAAGGGAGGAATTTAATCTCTCCTAATGCAATAAAGTCTTGAATAAAGTCTTGCCTATAGAACTTGTCTGGTGGTGTTTCTGAGGATGCAATGACGTAGGAAAGAAAAAAGCTAAATTGCTTTCAGATTCGGAAGTCAGCAACCAGATTTAAAATATATCTGCAAATAAAAAGTTTTCAAAATGTATTTATTGTTTCCAATATTAGATGCTCTATTAGATAGAATAGAAAATATCAAGAATAAATAATTGTCCTCAAGAAACTTATAACTTATGTGGGGGGGGGGTGATGGAAGTTAAGGCAAGCAAATAATACTAAGAATGAATTGATCTTAGACCCTAAAAGTTAAATAAGAAAGAGATGGGGACACAGAAGGAGGGATCATATCTCACTAGAATTTGAAGGGCTTCCTCTAAAAGATAAAGCTTCCTTTAAAAGGACATTTGAAATGCTCTATACTATAAAGCCATGGGGGAAGGGATAGGGAGCGCCCGAGATGTATGCAACCCTGTATGAGAGCCTTAGAGGGGACTAAAACACCTGTGCAGTCAGGGAACAAGATACAGCAGTTCTCAGCAGGATTGTAAGTTTCAGCTATTTGACTTTGAGCAAGTCCTTTTTTATCTTGAAGCCTCAGTTTCTGTTTCTCTAAAACAAGGGATTTAGACTGGCTAATTATAAAAATACCTTTCAGCTAAAAAAAAATACACTATTTTATAATACATGCATAGTTCAATTAGGTAAGAAATCATCATCTTTTAATACTTGCTTTAACTCATTTGACCTATTACATTATTTACAAACATGTATTCATCAAATAGGACAACTTTTGAAAGAAACAACAACAACAAAAAAGACTTTTGTAATCTAATAGCAAAGTGGTACCACATCGGCTTCATGGCTCATTGGGTCTGAACAGCCTAAGATATTTTCACTCATCTAGTCTAGCCAATTCTTCTTTGTTAAAAGTCACTGAAGGGTATCCCTTGGTACTGGAGTTGGAGCCAACTGGTTCTCTTAGTTGTGAATTTTGAAAAACAAACAAACAAAAAACTGTGTCCTGCTGAAAATGGGGTAGAAAGAAGGATTCTAATTCCCACTTATTAAAATAACAATGTCATTTCCAGTGTAGGAGGTCCTAGAGAAAGTGATGGAGGACACATTTTCAGCTTTGTGTATATTTGCTGAGTATTAATGGGTGCAATTAACTAATTTGGGTATTAAGTCGCTTAAATGGAGCCTAAAAACAGCCCTTGAAATTTGGCATCACAAAATGATTGTAGGTAGAAATGTGTCCTCACAAAGGCAATATTTGGTTGTTTTTTAAGCTCAGCTCTTAAAATCAAACTAAGTGAGTGGATTTCACTGTCACTATTGTAAAGTTTTTTAATCCTCCCACTAGAAATGCATTTATTAATGATCTCTGGCATCCTTACGTAATTAACTCACTGTTTAACCACACAGTCCTTTGAAATTCCAAAGGATGGACAATGTTTGCTTTTTATAGCTTACTGAATTCACACTGTCTGGGGAAAATAATTTCAGCATCAAAAAATAAATAAACTAGGACATGTCACATTAAATATGAATTTGTATCTATTAACTTTCCACAAATAGAGTGTCATGCTCTGGAATGAGTCTTGAGACGTGAAGGTATTGAAATTTAGAACTTAAATCGTATCTGATGTAACCTCACTATTCTTTTGGCTTCTCTCTTGTTGCAAAGGTAATATTCATGATGGAATTGTCTGAAAGGGGAAGAATTTTCTCAGCTGATGTTCGATTATAAATGCAACCAAGCACCCTGTTTTCTTACACATGGGAAATGCTCAATAACAATGCAACTGCAGTGAACTCAAAATTGCCCAGCTAGGCAGTCAAAAAATGCACAGTCTTTCACTAAATGGCACTTTTGTAAACCTCTAGGAGTCTCACTTCCTTATTCATAAAAAGAGCAAAATAATTTACATCCTTATGGCACCATACTATTTCTAACACATGAGGAGTGCAAATGCTGTTTTTATTATTATTATTATTATTATTATTATTATTATTGGAATGACTTTTTATTTCAGTTTGTGAAACTTGGTGACTGGGAAAACTAATTTGAACTGCGTACAATTTTTTTAGGCTCTGTAACAATTTTGTTAGGTTAAGTTATTATGGTAATGAACCTGTATTGAAGAGAGGGCCAACTTGGGAAGAGAGATGTTATGTAAAGGGTAACATTAGCCATTCTGTAGAAGAGGCTTTATTTCCTCACTTAGAAACACAATCAAGAACTCAAACTTGGGGCGCCTGGGTGGCTCAGTTGGTTAAGCGTCTGCCTTCAGCTCAGGTCATGATCCCAGAGTCCTGAGATCAAGCCCCATGTTGGACTCCCTGCTCAGCAGGGAGCATGCTTCTCCCTCTCCCACTGCCACTCCCCCTGCTTATGCTCTTTTGCTCTCTGTCAAATAAATAAATAAAGTCTTAAAAAAAAAAAAAGAACTCAAACTTAATAAATTGGGTGAAGGTGAGGAATACATCCCATGGCTGAGGGTGTTCCTCGTTTTGAGACCCTGTAGAATGGGAAAAGATCAGTGACCAAAGCTAGCTGGGGATGATTATAAACCTAGTCTTTTTTTTTTTTTTTTTAAAGATTTTATTTATTTATTTGAGAGAGAGAATGAGAGACAGAGAGCATGAGAGGGAGGAGGGTCAGAGGGAGAAGCAGACTCCCTGCCGAGCAGAAAGCCCGATGCGGGACTCGATCCCAGGACTCCAGGATCATGACCTGAGCCGAAGGCAGTCGCTTAACCAACTGAGCCACCCAGGCGCCCCTATAAACCTAGTCTTAATGTGTTAGTTAGAATATGCTTATTTGTGACATATTGGGTTCTTTGGTATCTGGTTAAAATATTTCAGACAGGGCCAGGCTACCCAAGTTGTGTCACCTATCTCCCAGAGACCAATAAATTAACAAACAAGGGAGAAAAAAAATGAAACTCCAAGGAAACTATGCTTAGTGGTTCAAACTTAGTGCCACCAGGAGATGTCCAATGGCACTGTGTGTGTGTACACAAAGCAGGGATTGTGGGTTTAAGAGAATTTAACTTCTTCTTGGGCAAGTCTTTTCTCTAATTTGGGCCACCATTTTTTTTTTTTCCATCTGTGAATGAAATAAATGGACTACTCTGATAACGCTGAACTTTTACTTTCAACATCATTAAAACTTGAACCATGGGCAGAATTCCAAAACAGAAACCAGATAAAAATCATGGGTGAGATTCATGAATCCTGACTTACTTATGAAAGAAACAAGCCACAACAATTTTTAAGGCAAGTCCAATGTATTCAAGAAACAGATAATCCTTTATATATCTATGTTCCAAAAATGTAAAGAGAAGGAAGATTACCAAAAGTATTTTATGAAACTAGTAGGGCACTGATATTAAAACCATAGGAGAACATGAAAAAGGAATACTATAGGCAAATATTTTTAGCATAACTGATGTGGTTTTGGAATATAGGTGAGGTTCGGTGGGGTGAGGTCCGGAGCCAACAACCAAGAAAGAATTCTTGAGATGTCTTTGGTGCAAAATGGTGGTTTATTAAAGCATGGGGACAGGACCCATAGGCAGAAAGAGCTGCTGCAGCAGGGTTGTGAGGGGTGGCTGATTACATACTATCGGGTTGGGGGAGGTAAGGAAGAGGAAGGTTTCAAAAGAACTTTCATATGCTAAAAAGGACCTACAAGATACTGGAGGCCTTTCCATTGTCAAGTTAAGGTTGTTTTCCCCTCTAGCGAGGCATTAACATTAAGATCATTGGGAGATTCCTGGAAAAATGTCTCACAAGTCTCACCCAGGAGTGGGGGGAGGTTGCAGGCTGTCAGTGTATGCTGTCTTCAGCTTGCCTTCTGTTCCCTCATCATAACTACAAAAATCCTAAATATCAGCCACTATATTAATACATGTATATATGTGTTTTATATATGCTCACATGCACATACACGCAAAATATATGGTTTATATTGGTTAAGATTTTATTTTATTTGACAGAGAGAGAGAGCACACAAACAGGCAGAGTGAGAAGCAGCCTCCCCGCTGAGCAGAGAGCCCGACGTGGGGCTCGATCCAGGACCCTGGGATCACAACCTAAGCGGAAAGCAGACACTTAACTGACTGAGCCTTCTTGTTCATATTGTTAAAAAGAAAGCAACATACCCAAGGTGGAGTCACTTGGCCCCAGGACAGCAAACCAAGACCTAATTGCAGTTTCAAACTCTCTGGGAGTGGAATTTTGTGGTCCAGCACTAATGAGGTAATCCGTCACAAGAGCTCCCCATCACTCAAAGGAAGCTGAGGTAATCTACCTAATAAGACCTCTGCCTTTCCCCTAAGGCAAGGTGACCTTGCCTGAAACAATCCTTTTTCATTTGCTGTAACATCTGGTCCCACCCTCCTTCTTATAGAAACCTTCCGTATTGTACAACTCCTAAAGCTCCCCTCTACTTGCTAGATGGGAATGCTGCCCAATTCTGGAATCACTTAAAGCCAGTCACATCTTCAAATTTACTAGGTTGAATTTTGTTTAATGATGTTCAAGATAAAAAGCCTTTAGTAAATACTTTGTTAGTGACCTTGAGAGTGAGGGAAGCAGGCTTTCTTCTCAATCATTGCTGGTGGTAGTATAAATTGGTACTATCTATGGAGCAAGATTTGTCAGTATGAAATTCTAATGCATTACCCTTTCAGTTTTTTTCTTTTTCTAAAATCATGCATATGTTGATTATGAAGGGGTACAGGATGAGATGCTCAGAATGTGCCACTTTGGCATAAAGATTATTTTCAGTTAAAAGGAATCAAAACCCAGCAGATGCAGTAAAAGCTCTCTGCCTCTCCCATAACTGCCTAAATTTACATGGGAAAGGACAGCCTGCGCCTGGAAGAGTTATTAACAGGCTCCCCCTTACCTAAGGGACTTATCTGCATAATTGCACAAACTTAGTTTTTCCAAGCATTTCCTTTCACCTTCTTGCTAATGGTCTTTCTCCTTTTTGTGTCCTCAGGCCCCTCCCCTCCCCTCAGCTCTTACAAGCTTCATGTTGGCTCATTGTCTTTGCAATCTTATGTCTGTGTGGATTCCTCTTAGCTATGCCTATTAAAATTGATCTTCTCCTGCTAATATGTCTCATATCAATTTGATTCTAAGTCCAGCTAGAAGGACCATAGGGCAGAAGAGGGTCTTCCTCCCAGAAAATCACGTATGAATAATCATATCCACTGCAGCGTTACCTGTGATAGTAAAAGACTGAAACACACTAAATGTCTTTCTGAAAAAGAACGCTCAAGTAAATCATAATGTATCTAATAGAATTCTGTAAAACTAGTGGGCGCCTGGGTGGCTCAGTTGGTTAAGCGACTGCCTTCGGCTCAGGTCATGATCCTGGAGTCCCTGGATTGAGTCCCGCATTGGGCTCCCTGCTTGGCAGGGAGTCTGCTTCTCCCTCTGACGTCCCCCCTCTCATGTGCTCTCTCTCATTCTCTCTCTTTCAAATAAATAAATAAAATCTTTAAAAAAAAAGAATTCTGTAAAACTAGTAAAATGAATCAAAGAAAAATCAGATACACAGATATGAAAAAAAATTTCTCTATATATTATTAACTGAAAGCAAAATGCATTACAGTAGAGGGTACAGTTGTATTTCTTCATGTAAAAAAAATCCCCATTACTTATATTTGAAAACAGATTATCTTTGAAAATAAAACTAATACTGTTTGTTTCCTGGGAGAAGGCCTGTGTAGTTACAGAAAGGAGATGGAGTATCATGCCTTTATATTTTCTCCATTTCTGATGCTTTGACATCTGGACCTTGCAAACTCTGCAGAGACTGCCCCTTTTTAAAGGGCTAACCAATTTCTAGAGATAGTACATGACTCACCTATGAGCAGTCCTTTCATGTGCAAACCAAGCCAGAACTGTACCCTAACCATCTACTTTATCAGACTTTTAAATTCTGGGCCACTATCTCCTTGTTCTAATTACTTCAGTACAAAGTACCATGCAACCAGGGATAACCCCTTTGCTCCAGAACCCCCTGACATTATGCAAACTAGCCAGTTCTAAATCTGTTTACCCTGCCTCTCCTGTTCCTTCCTGTTGAAACCACATTAAAGGCTCTTGTCCATCTTTTCCCCCTCATTCCCTTTGCCCCCTGGCCACTCCTGGTGCTTCCCCATGTGGCCATGTGAGAAGTAACACGGCCTCCTCTTGAGTAACAAACTCTCATTTTAATGTCCATATTCTCTGGATCTGTTGGCCTTAACAGACTTCAATAATAAAACCTGCATTGTAAAGCGGTGTAGCTGTTGGGAAACATCATCAAAAAGATGTGACCACTGACTGACCTGGGAGCTGGGCCTGGGCAATCAGAGGCTCCTCACCTCCTCCCCTGTCCTTGGAATGTGGATTCTGCTGGCCTTCCCAGTTCCCAGAGCCTGCTATAAGGACACAGCCTTGAGATGGTGGTATGTTGTTGAAAGCACCCGCATGGTACATGTGACTAAGCCCAGTTAGGGCCTCTATGTAAACTTCTAAGATTTGGAGGGCAATATGGGGATCCATTTCATCTTGCTATGTAAGTTCCCTTTGCTATTATTAAACATTGCCACCTACCAACCTGGAATGGCTTGCCTCTTTTCTTCAGTCTCCCCCTGCCCTCTAAGCACAGGGGCCAGTTTCAGATTACACCTGGGAAGTCCCAGGAGGGTTACAAACCAATAGTAGGAGGGATTTTTTTTTTTTTATTGCATGTTTTTAATAACTTTTGCTATTTTACCATTTGTAGATATTCTTTAAAATACTTCATAGGAGCTAAATGTCATGATTTAATCTCAGCAATTTTGCAATGTATTAACAGTAGGCAAAATCTCAAAACAAATATTACTGAACAGTAAAAAATGTAATGTGAAAAGTGAAAAATGGAACTTCTGGCAAATCCAGTATATAATGTTGAACTGACTATATGCTAGTATCTATTATCCAAGAAACAAATGTGCCCGTGTCAATAAAAGTTAAAAGCAACTTTACGGGGCGCCTGGGTGGCTCAGTTGGTTGAGCAACTGCCTTCGGCTCAGGTCATGATCCTGGAGTCCCGGGATCGAGTCCTGCATCGGGCTCCCTGCTCAGCGGGGAGTCTGCTTCTCCCTCTGACCCTCCTCCCTCTCATGCTCTCTGTCTCTCATTCTCTCTCTCTCAAATAAATAAATAAAATCTTAAAAAAAAAAAAAAAAGCAACTTTACTAGGGAAAACTGGCAAATATGAATAGAGGACATAGAAGATCTGAACAAATGGAGACATAATGTTCATATATGTGTTGATTCAATGTGGCAAAGCATCCAGTTTTCCCCAGATTAATCCAGAATTCAATGCAATTACAATTAAAATTCCTACCTAGTTGCTCCTAGCATTTCTAGGAGTATAGAAGTTCAATATAGCTAAGCCTTTTTTTTAAGCTAAGCCATTTTTACTTATTTATTATTTATTTTTAAAGATTTCATTTATTTATTTGAGAGAGAGAGAGCACGAGCACGAGCAGGGAAAGAAGCAGAGGGAGAGAGAAAGGGAGAAACAGACTCTCTGCTGAGCAGAGAGTCCGATGCGGGGCTCAATCCCAGGCCCCTGGGATCATGACCTGAGCTGAAGGCAGATGCTTAACCGACCAAACCATCCAGGTGCCCCTTAGCTAAGCCATTTTTATTTTATTTTTTAATTTTTAATTTTTTTTTTTTTTTTTTTTAGATTTTTATTTATTTATTTGGCAGAGAGACAGACAGTGAGAGAGGTAATACAAGCAGGGAGAGTGGGAGAGGGAGAAGCAAGCTTCCTGCCGAGCAGGGAGCCCAATTCAGGGCTCGATCCCAGCACCCTGGGATCATGACCCTAGCCGAAGGCAGACGCTTAACGACTGAGCCACCCAGGCGCCCCTAGCTAAGCCATTTTTAAAGAAGATAAACAAAAGGACTTAGCTATGGACATCTGGAGTTCTAACAAAGCTAGAATAGTTAAAATGGTGTGGTGTAGACACAAGGATGGACAAACAAAATGATGAAACTAAAGAAGGAACCCAGAAAAATATCTGTGCAAGGGAACTTGTATATGAAAGCTGTAGTACTACAAATCAGCAGGAAAAGATGAACTGTAGTAAAATAACAATATGGAACATAAAGTAAAACTAGATCTCTCACATTATTCACAGATACATTCTTTATATCTATATATGGAGATATAGGCACAAATATAATAAACAGAACTTTAAAACTTGTGGAAGAAATCATTAGTGAATATTTTGATGATATTGGAATGGCACATACAATAACAGAAAAAAAAAAATTCTGGCTTATTGGGCCACTTTCCATCTAATCCCCAAGATAACCTGCAGAGCCCTTAGGCATCAAATGAGCACAAGCATTGGATGAGAAAACTTTAGTTTAATGCAAAGATTCATCGGATTTCTAAAAAATTTCATGAGGAAGAGAGGACAATATTTTCCACATTTTACAGGTGAGTAACTGAGGCAGAGAAAGGAGATTAGTATTTGTCCAAGGCCATACATAGCTTACAGTGAGGGAAATAAAGAATTTAGTAGCTATGAATCTTAGAAATGCACCCCATGTTAAGGATGTAGAAAAAGTGTCAACCCTCATACATTCTGGTATTGGATAGCACTAGAATTATGATCTAGGTTTGAGAATGGATTTCATTTTAAAAAACACATTTTAAAAATCATACTACTTTGTTTCTGAAAGATCGTCTTCTACATTTGGAATAAAATAGCGTAACTTCATTGAACAAACAACAATTTCAAATTTGATAGCATCAGAATAATATGCCTCATAACAGCATTGTTAAGAGCTATAGAACCACAGGGGAAATCTTCAAAGCACAATTAGCTCTAATAATTTATTATTATAATACAAATGAGATTTGGATTATGCTAAAATTCACCAGTTGCAAGCTTTCCTCTGTGTTTTAGCATTTTTCTCCCTTTGAACAGGAAATATATAAAAGATATCACAAATAACCCTCATTAAAGAATGGGATGAATGAAACTTGTACAATTGCTTAGAACACACTGGCCCTCCTATATTGATTTCCCCTGTAAATAGTACCAGAGTGGTTCAATCACAAAAATCCATCAGTTGGCTGGTTAAGTGCTGTGAGAAGCATTTTTATACCAAATAGTCCAGTCAAAATTAATCTTTCCTAACCAGTAACTCTATTAGAGTGAGGTCTTCAATTAGAGTATTATGTTTAAAAAAAAAAAAAAAATCTAGTTTATAGATTGGATTGTGAGCTCCTTGAGGGAAGAGGTTTGTTTTCTTAACCACTTTTCAGATCTCCCATAACTGCTTGAAGCTCTGAGGCAAGACAAGTTCAAAAAATATAAATTGTTTGCCTAAATGCATAATGCAGAAAAATGTTTTGGGATATAGATATCCCAAGGTCTTTCTCTTTTGTCTTTTTTCTTTAAACTTCTGACTTTTCAGCACAATGATATTCTGTTACTTATTTTTAAAATCTAACACAAAACTTTACTATTTACGTAAGCACCTAGGATAGTCGAAGGCCCAAATTGGATTATGCTATATCATGTAATTTTCATGACAACCTAGGAGGTAGATCTTATTTTTCATGTTTATGTGAGAAAACAGAAATGCAGGTAGGCTGAGTAGTAAATTACCTAATTCATATAGATTATAAGAGTTAGGGCTGATATTCAAACCTTTCCTGTATGTTTCAGTGATGATCATCATGCCTAATAGAAGGGTTCTCAGTAAGACAGTTATGTTTCCTTTAATGTATATCCGATAAAGTATTTTAAATTTTAAAAAGGCAAAAATACTGACTTCCAGAGCTATGAGTTTCTTGACATTTGCCATCTTAAGCTTCAAGCATTGTTGCCTCCTGAACTCTCAAGGCTTATTTTTTGTTATTATATTTAGTGGCTTCAAGCATGACAGGCATCATCATAGGCCAAAGGAAAACAAACAAACAAAAAAACACAACTTCCTCTTTCTCTGGTTAATCAAGCTCTCTAATTGTCCCAAGAACTACCCCTTCTCATCATGTGTATTCTCAAAACCATTGGTAATCAGTGTTGTGAAATTAAAAATTCTAATTATGGGGCACCTGGGTGGCTCAGTCGTTAAGTGTCTGCCTTCAGCTCAGGTCATGGTCCCAGGGTTCTGGGATCGAGCCCCACATCGGGCTCCCTGCTCCGCGGGAAGCCTGCTTCTCCCTCTCCCACTCCCCCAGCTTGTGTTCCCTCTCTCTCTGTGTCTCTCTCTATCAAATAAATAAATAAAATCTTTAAAAAACATAAAAATAAAAATAAATAAATAAATAAAAATTCTAATTATGAAAAATGAAAGTGAATGTGCATTCAACTATTATATATTCTGTGTATTCTTATACAATGTATTTTTTGTTTTGGCTTCAGGAAAACCTATTTGGATAAGCAAACTAATAAATTCTATTTGTTCTGAAATAGGATTCCAATACAGTGCAACTTTATTCTTATTCTTTGAAATTTTAAAAGAGCAGATAAATTAAAATGCATAATTCTTAAAAAGTAAGATTAAAGGATTATTTACTTACTAAAGATCAGATTATTTAACTCTATACATGTATATTTATATATACCTCTAAATATAAAACTCAATTATATAACACAGTAACTCATATTTTACACATATATGAACTCAAATATATATGTAGAGTATATAAAAGTAAATCTTATATATTTTTGTCATTAAGTCTTTTCAATCAAGCATTATTTAAACTGTTAAAAATTTTATTTGCCTATCCTTAGAGAGAAACTTTTTTTCTAGGAATAATTTTCCTTCAATATTTAGTAAAGATCTGGAATTTAGAAATTAAATTTGCCCCCCCAAAAGACAAAGATAAAATGCAACACTTAAAAATATAAGTAGACTCATTTTATTAAGTTTCTATAATTTTTTTTAAGATTTTATTTATTTGTCAGAGAGAGAGAGTGAGCGAGCAAGAGAGCACAAGCAGGGGGAGCAGCAGAGGTAGAAGCAGACTCCCTGGTGAGCAGGGAGCCGGATGAGGAACTTGATCCCAGGACCCTGGAATCATGACCTGAGCCAAAGACAGACGCTTAACCGACTGAACCACCCAGGCGTCCCTCTCTAAATGTTTTTCTAAATCAATTATCTATTTGATCACTATGTGCTTCTTTACAATTTATTTCTAAATAAAAAGAAAAGTCCTAATAGTTTATTTTTGCTTTTGTTTCCCTTGCCTCAGGAGATATATCTAGAAGGAAGTTGCTGTGGCTAATGTCAAAGAGGTTACTTTATGTTTTCCTCTAGGATTTTTATGGTTCAGGTCTCACATTCAGGTCTTCAATCCATTTTGAATTTATTTTTGTGTTTGGTGTAAAAAAGTGGTCCAGTTTCATTTTTTTGCATGTTGCTGTCCAGTTTTCCCAACACCAGTTGTTGAAGAGACAATCTTTTTCCCATTGGATATTCTTTTCTGCTTTGTCAAAGATTAATTGACCATGCAGTTGTGGGTTCATTTCTGGGTTTTTAAATTCTGTTCTATTGATCTACGTGTCTATTTTTGTGCCAGTATCACACTGTGTTGATCACTACCACTTTGTAATACAATTTGAAGTTCAGAAGTGTGATGCCTCCAGCTTTGCTTTTTCAGGGTTGCTTTGGCTATTCGGGGTCTTCTGTGGTTCCATACAAAATAAAAAGCTTCTGCACAGTGAAGGAAACAATCAACAAATCTAAAAGGCAACCTACGGAATGGGGGAAGATATTTGCAAATCACGTATCTGGTAAAGGGTTAGTATCCAAAATATACAAAGAACTTATAAAACTCAACACCAAAAAAATGAATAATTAAAATATTGGCAGAAGACATAAACAGACATTTTTCTAAAGACATAGATGGCCAACAGACACATGAAATGATGTTCAACATCACTCATCATCAGGGAAATGTAAATTAAAACCACAATGAGGTATCACCTCACACCTGTCAGAATGAAATCAAAACCACAAGAAACAGTGGGTGTTGGCAAGGATGTTGAGAAAAGGGAACCCTCTTGCACTGTTGGTGGGAAAGCAAACTGGTGTAGCCACTGTGGAACACAATATGGAGATTCCTCAAAAAGTTAAAAATAGAACTACCCTATGATCCAGCAACTGCACTACTAGGTATTACCCAAAGAATACAAAAATACTAATTCAAAGGGATGCATGCATCCCTATGTTTATAGCAGCAATGTCTAAAATAGCCAAATTATGTAAAGAGCCCAAGTATCCATCGACTGATGAATGGATAAAGAACTGGTATACATATACAATAGAATATTACTCAGCCTTAAAAAAGCATGGAATCTTGCCATTTGCAATGACATGGATGAAGCAAGACCGTATCTTTTTTTTTTTTTTTAAGATTTTATTTATTTATTTGGCAGAGAGAGACACAGCAAGAGAGGGAACACAAGCAGGGGGAGGGGGAGAGGGAGAAGCAGGCTTCCCGCTGAGCAGGGAGCCCGATGCGGAGCTCGATCCCAGGACCCTGGGACCATGACCTGAGCTAAACGCAGATGCTTAACGACTGAGCCACCCAGGCGCCTCCGAAGCAAGACAGTATCATGCTAAGAGAAATAAGTCAGCCAGAGTAAGACAAATACCCTAAGATTTCACTCATATGTGGAATTTAAGAAACAAATATGCAAAGGGGAAAAAAAGAGGGGTAAACCAAGAAACAGACTCTTTTTATTTATTTACTTAACAGAGAGAGAGGGAACACAAGCAGGGGGAAATGGGAGAGGGAGAAGCAGGCCTCCCGCCAAGGAGGGAACCCAATGTGGGGCTTGATCCCAGAACCCTGAGATCATGACCTGTGCCGAAGGTAGACTCTTAATGACTGAGCCATCCAGGCACCCCAAGAAACAGACTCTTAACTATAGAGAACTGTTGGTTACCAGGGGTGGACAGTGAGTGGGGGGATGGATTAAGTATGTGATGGGATTAAGGAATGTACTTGTGATGAGCACTGGGTGTTGTATGGAAGTGTTGAATCACTTGTACACCTGAAACTAATATGTTAACTGGAATTTAAATTAAAACTTTAGAAAAATAAAAAATAGGGGCACCTGAGTGGCACAGTTGATGAAGCATCCAACTCTTGGTTTCAGCTCAGGTCATGATACCAGGGTCCATGGATCTCACCTCACATAGGGCTCTGTGCTCAGCAAGGAGTCTGCTTGAGCTTCTCTTTCCTTCTCCCTCTGCCTCTCCCACTCATGCTGTCCTCTCTCTCTACACTAAATAAAACCTTAAAAAAAAAAAAAAAAAAGAGGGGCGCCTGGGGGGCTCAGTTGGTTGAGCGACTGCCTTCGGCTCAGGTCATGATCCTGGAATCCTGGGATGGAGTCCCACATCGGGCTCCCTGCTCAGCAGGGGGTCTGCTTCTCCCTCTGCCCTCTTCCCTCTCGTGCTCTCTCTCTCTCATTCTCTCTCTCAAATAAATAAATAAATAAATAAATAAATAAATAAAATGAAAAGTGCCGTTCTCATCCCGAAGATAATTTCTCGAATTTTTGGTGCACTCAGCACTTAGGGAGAAAATTTCCTCAAAATGAATTTGTATGCTTTGTTCCGTTTTACTTCAGTGGCTTTCAAGTTCTCCTATTTGAAAGTTCACTCATTAAAAATATTTGATATGGGGGGGGCGCCTGGGTGGCTCAGTCGTTAAGTGTCTGCCTTCAGCTCAGGTCATGATCCCAGGGTCCTGGGATCAAGCCCCACATCGGGCTCCCTGCTCGGCGGGAAGCCTGCTTCTCCCTCTCCCACTCCCCCTGCTTGTGTTCCCTTTCTCGCTGTGTCTCTCCATGTCAAATAAAGTAATAAAATCTTTAAAAAAATTTTTTGATATGGGAATGTTTAAATTTTAACAAAATTTGAAGCTTTGCTGTAAATGATTTTAGAAAATGGTGTCTGGATACTTTAAAAATTTTATTTCAAAAATAGCTTATTTCAGTTGGCAAAGGACTTTTATATGTATTATCTTTTCCTAGTCTCATAACTCTGTGAAATTATGTTCATTTTAAATATGATGCCATATAAACTGAACAGTGAAGAGTTTTGCCCATAATGCTACTAACTGGCAAGCTTAGAATGGTTTTTAATCACTAATTCAACACCATTTTGCCTACCACTTACTATATGTACTTTTGGATATGGTAAACTTTCACTCATCTAGCCTCTCTCATTTTGCAGCCAACAACAGAGGGGCTGAACCTACTCCTAGCTGACAGGGATTGGATGGGCCTTTCCAATTAACATGCCTCTTGGAAAAATGAAGAGGGAGACCAGAGGAAGAGTGGTGGGCAGCAAAGCAAAGTTTACTGAGTGATAGCACAGTGCTCCCAAGGAGGGAGGGGACCTGAGAGGGTTGTCACCAGAGTTTCAAAGTCTAGGGGTTTTTATGGGCTTGTTGAAAGGCTGTTTTTATCTGATTAACCTTCCATGTGCCGGTCACCCAATCAGGTTTTTCTCATCTACCTATCATATGGGAAAGGGTGGAGGGCTCCTTCCAGAGTGGTATAAAATCTTTTTAAGGGTAGTTTCCTCTTAGGGTGGGACCTCTTGTCCCTGCCTGCCTTTCTTCCAACTATCCTCCATTATAAACAGAAGCATGTTGTTTCTGAGCTGATGTTAGCCATTAGTGGAAATGAAAAAGGGCAAATGGACACTTGTAGGCAGAAGGTAATGTAAAGAGGAAACTGGGTCCTTGGAAATCACCAGTTGAAGGTGCTAGATCAACTAATGCTGATGGTCCCCATCCTTCTAGAATTTGCAAGTCACTTTGGGTAGTTAAATCCCTCCTTTGTTGAAGCCGTATTCTATTGGATTTCTTTTTACTTAAAATTTTACGAGATAGGCTAATACTAATTATTCTCTCCTTGGCTTTAAAAACAAGTGATTTTTTTTTTTTTTTTTGCATGCAAAGTCAAGTAAAAACATGGTCTAATTTATAGTAAGATGATTTTTAATTTATAGAGATATTTGATGTTTTATTGACTTTAATAGTATATTTTGTTGATTTTTTCCTTCTGACTCTGCAGTACAAGACCCGCTAAGCAGTTTTTCTTGAATGAGAGTGTTGTAGTTGGTGATGAGATTCCTGAAGGCCCTTTCTGCTGTGATTAGGGAGCAGAGATATGCAGGACCTCAGCTCTTGCCAATCACTCTCACTGATGATAGCTGAAAGTATCTTTGTCTCAAGACAACTACCAGTCTGAAATTGCCACCCAAAACTGAGGACACCTGTTTGGATTAATGACAAAATGAGTGAGGCTGATTAAATGCATGCATGCTTATATTTAGAAGAAAATCCATGAATGAGCTTTGCTGGGCTGGATAAAATGAATAAGTGAAGTAGACAATTGAGGCCATAACCCACCTAACGAGCAGGTTAGAGATAGTCAAATAGTCAAATAAAGGCAGAGTGACTTGTGTTTGGGGCACCTGGGTGGCTCAGTTGGTTAAGCAACCGACTCTTGGTTTCGGTTCAGGTCATGTTCTCAGGATCCCAAGACTGAGCCCCACGTGGGGCTCCATGCTCTGCATGGAGTCTGCTTGAGATTCTTTATTTTCCCTCACCTTCTGCCCACTCACATGCATGTCTCTCTCTCTCTCAAATAAATAAAATCATTTAAAAAAGGTGACTTGTGTGTGGAACCCTGAAACTAGAAACCTCAAAATGTCAGATTATAGGGGAGAAATCTGGATATTTAAATTAATGTATAATAGGTTTCCAAAAATCGAGTAAACAGGTGTCCTATTTCAGCAGTGATGCTTATGACTCAGCATACAATCTGAATATAGGAGAGGTGTAATAAACTCAAGAGGTAAGGTTTGAGAAACTCCGGAAGTGTGTAAGCCCAAACAATGTCATTTAAGGACTTCAAGTCCCCTCCTTCCCACTAACTATCTCATGGTCAATTTTAATACATAAAACTGTATTTTGTATATTTGACACCCAGGTCCACTCATTCTCCTCCATCATTTTTTTTCCCCTCCATCATTCTTTAGCAAGAGTGTTATCTGAAGCAGGCATTCCCCTTGACCGGTTTTTAGGTTGTTGTTGCTGCATTGGATCAGATGTGTGTGGAAGCTGTTGAGCAAATGTTGTTTGGGGGTATTGTGTTATCATTATTTCCAGAGCTACCTGGAATATTTTTTCAGTCTTTAAAAGTTTCATATAGCATAATTCACTCTTAAGTGTATAGTTCTTTGTTTGTTTGTTTTTTTAAAGATTTTATTTATTTATTTGAGAGAGAGAGAATGAGAGAGAGCACATGAGAGGGGGGAGGGTCAGAGGGAGAAGCAGACTCTCTGCTGAGCAGGGAGCCTGATGCAGGACTCGATCCAGGGACTCCAGGATCATGACCTGAGTTGAAGGCAGTCGCTTAACCAACTGAGCCACCCAGGCGCCCCAAGTGTATAGTTCTTTGAATTTACACAAACATATATGGTTACATAACCACAACTAACAAGACACAGAATGTTCTATCACCCCAAAAAATTCCCTAATGCTTCCCCTTTTTATCCAATTCCTCATCTCCACACCTAAGCAGGAAGCCACCAACTGAATTACTATGCTTACAATTTTGCCTCTCAGACGCACATGGTGTGTAGCTTTTTGAATCTGGCTTTTCACTATTTGAGATCCATCTAGGTTACTGCATTTAATTTTGATTGCTGATACTTCAAATAGTTCAAGCATTCTACTGTATTGATGTATCACATTTTGTTTATCCATTCATCAACATAATGACATTGATCAAGTTTCCAGTTTTGGTGATAATGAATAGAACTGCTATATACGTTGAATAAACTTTGATATATTTTTTTTGTATGAACATAAGTTTTCAATTTTATTAGGTAAATACCTCAGAATGAGATTGCTTGGAAGTGTAGCAAGCATATGTCAAACTGCATAACTACCAAACTGTTTCCTAGAAGAGCTGTAACCATGTTTCATTCCCAGCATCAACATAAAAAAGAGTTCCAGATGCTATGTGTCCTTGTCAACACTTGTCAGTTTTTGTTTTGTGTTTTTTAACCATTCTAATACATATGTAGTGTGTATCTTTTCATGTGTTTATTTGCCATCTGTATAGCTTCTTTGAAATATGTAGTCAAATCTTCAGATTCGGTAGTTTGTTTTCTTGTCATTGAGTTTTGAGGGTTCTTTTTATACTCTGAATGCAAATCTGTGAGATGTTTGATTCACAGATATTTGTCCCAGTTTGTTTCATGTCCATGACTTTTAAGTCTTTCAAAAATTAGAAGTGCGTGACAGTCAATTTACCAATTTATTTTTATTTTTATTTTAATATTTTTGTAAGTGAGCTCTATGCCCAATGTGGGGCTTGAACTTACAACCCCAAGATCGAGAGCTGCATGCTCTACTGACTAAGCCAGCCAGGGGCCTCTGTGGTGAGGATTGATTGATTGATTGATTGATTGATTTATCTATCTATCTTATTTATTATTCTTTTTAAAGATTTATTTATTTGTCAGAGAGAGAGACAGAGAGAGCACAAGCAGGGGGAGCGGCAGGCAGAGGGAGAAGCAAGTTCCCTGCTGAGCAAGGGGCCCGATGTGGGACTTGATCCCAGGACCTGGGGATCATTACCTGAGCCGAAGGCAGATAGTTAACCGGAACCACCCAGGCAGCCTGTGATTTTGATCTTTTACCTAAGCGCTTTTTGTCCAATGCCAAAAGGTTTATCCCATTTTTTTTTTTTAGAAGTATTACAGATTTTTTATATTTATAATCCATTTTGAGTTAGTATTTTATTAGATACAAAATAAGGGTGGATTTTTTTTTTAACACACATAAGCATATTCAAATTTTCCAGCATCATTTGTTGAAAGATCTTTTTTTGAAAGACTATTCTTTTTCACTTAATTTCTTTGGCACCTCTGTCAAAAATCAATTAAACTGATTTGAGTGATTCTATTTATATACTTTATATACTTTGTTCCATTTATCTATGTTTATTATTTAGCCAACATCACATTGTATTGATAACTTTAGCATTATGAAAAGCCTTGAAGACAGTGTGAATCTTCTGGTTTTTTCCAAATTTATTTTTTCTGTTGTCATTCAATTCCTATTTTACAGTAAGTTTTTGAATTAGGTTGTTGGTATCTATAAAAGTTTGATGGGCATTTGATTAATATTGGCCTATAGATTTGGGGAGAAATTATGTCAACAATATTGTGTCCTCTAATCAATGAAGATAGTGTATCTATTAGTTTATTGCTCCTTTGGTGTGTCTAATCCAAAGTTTCTGTTTTTCACCAATTGTAAGTATATAGAAAGGAAATTGGATTTATATATTCACTTGTGTCCTGTGACTTTCATGACCTCAGTTATTATAAATTAACTTCCAATCTTCACAGTTACTACTTATTTTCTTGCCTTACGGCCTCCAATGCCCTCATTATGAACTAAGTCTATATCCCCACTCCTAGAATCTGCAATCTGTGACTACTTCACCAATAGAATGTGGTAAAACAGATACTAGGGCAGTTTCAAGGCCAACACCTTAAGAAATTGCTAGCTTCTACTTCCTGTATTTTTGAACATTCACTCTGGGAACTTGACTAAAACACAATGAAGAAGTCAACCCATGAAAAGGCCCAAATGGAAAGGAACCCATAACCATCACCAATTTACCAGACTTTTACATGAATCACCTTGGAACAGGATCTTCCAGGTCAGTTGCATCAATCCAAAAGATGTAACATGGAACACAGATAAACTGTCCCCACTGAGTCTAGCCCAAAATTCAGATTCATGAACAAAAAATATTCTATTAACCCACTACATTTGAGGGAGGTTTTTTAATGTAGCCATAGTTAACTGAAATAGGTCACAAGACTTCTCATCTGATCGCCATATTATAAACCTGTGGAGTCTTCAAAGAGTCTCCACTTTATTGTTTTATTTTTTAAAAGATTTTACTTATTTATTTAAAGAGGGAGGGAGAGAGAAAGAACACACACACCAGCAGAGGGAGAGGGAGAAGCAGACTCCCTGCTGAGCAGGGAGCTGGACGCAGGGCGTGACCCCAGGACCCGGGGATCATGAGCTGAGCCAAAGGCAGATGCTTAACCCACTGAGCCAAAGAGTCTCCACTTTAAATGAAAAGTATTTAAATACTTATATTATAAATTAATATAAAAAGATCTAAGGAAAATAGCATTACTTCTTTTAATGATACAAACATAATATCTTTTGCGAGGGTACAAAAGCCAGTATTTGGAAAATGCTCACATAGTAGGTCATAATATGTATTAGTTACTTTAGGGAATGGGAAGAGAATCTGGGAATAAAAACATATCCCATCTGCCATGTAGTTAAATATGAAACCAAATGTATCCCTTCAGTATCATCATAATGAAATACATCCTGATAATATCTCTGGGCTTAAAATAAACAAATCTTGAGGATTTATTTATCCTTGGTAGACTTCATAGCAGAGGAGGGTAAAGAAACACCTGCCTTTTTACAGGTAAATGATTTTCACTGCATAGATTATACTTAAGGCTTTACTGTAACACTGCACTTTTAAGCAAAAGCTCAAGAGAATACAGACTTTACCACAATATCATTTGTTTTATTAAGCCTCAGATTCCTGGAAGAAAAGCCTGATATCTCAGGCCAAAGATAAATTAAAAAGTTCTCGATATGTGCAAGCTTAGAATTCCTTTGGTTTGGCTATAAAATGGTCACGGTATCAAACAATCAGCTTACTTGTAGGTAGACAGTAAGGTGCCACCCTTCTTTTTATTTCCCTTCCTCCAAATACCAGGTTTTTAACGGCAAACTCCAGCCAACATTCTTTTCTGCCACCTTGAGGCATGTTGGGTATGTCCAATGCCTTAACTCTAATACTCTCCCCACTATTGATCTAAAGAAGCTAGTATATGTCCCTGCATAAGCCACAGCCCGGACCCACACTTAGCATTCAAATTCACTCTAAATTAGCCATCTTCAGCCAATGTTTCTGAAGCAGAACCACCTGGCCAGAAAGTGGTCATGTCTGCAGGAGCCTTGTTAAGGACTCTTCCAGAATCAAAATCAGTGCTATGACAGTGACCCTCTAAGATGGCCCCCAATATTCCTTGCCCCTAGTGTTCACACTTGTGTCATCCTCCTTCCATATTAAATCAAGGGTAGCTCTGTGTCACCAATGCCAAACAGCAGAAATAATGTGTGTACTTCCCAAGACTAGACCAAATAAATGACAGCACTCTCTGCCTTTGTCTCTTAGACAGCTTGTTCTGGGAGAAGCTAGCCACCTTGCCAAGGGATTCTCAAGAGCCCCCTAGAAGACCTGAGCTGAAAGAGAAATGGAAGCCTCCAGGACTGAAAGTTAAGGTGTCTCAGGGCAAAGATCAAATTAAAGGTGTAGCTATACACCAGATGTTACATAGTCTTATAGTACTCCACCCTTCACTGAGAGAAAAAAGGATAATCACAAGACAAAAAGGGGGAAAAATGAAACTAAGTTTCAAGCACTAAAGACCTTGTTAGACTAAAAACTCTAGAGATTCATTTTGGCTTAAGACACGAGTCCCCAATTTTTTTTTAAGCAATAAATAGGTCGAATATACACCATCTTTTAAGGAGAATATATATCCTAATATCTACTTCAGATATGTCTAAGTAGAGAAAAGAGATGGGAAAAATTCTCATAGATTATAGTCAAAGGTCATGGAGAGAAATGGACAAAGGGGGGACTCATTAGAGAAAGCAGAATCAGAGGCTAGTAATGCACTGTTACACACCCCCAAGATAAGAGGCCCTCTCATATATTTTTATAAAAACCTGAATTCCCTAATGTGCTAAAGTCCAGGTATCAAGTCAAGGACTTATAATTATGTGACCTTGTTGTAAGTAGAGAGCCTTTCCATGTAAGTAGTCTTGCTCAAAGCAATTACTTGTTACAGTTTCAAATTGCCTTAGAGGACTACATTTAAGAATACTGGTATTTCAATTACCTTAACCACTGACTGAATTGCATCTCTGGCAGACTGGGACAATATACTTTTATAAAACTAAATATATTTTAAAATTCAAAATTCATTAATTGTGTTGAAGTCAAACCCAATCAGGATATATTTGCTTTCATGGCTATGGCCAATCTAGAATAATTAATATTTGGATGAAGAGTTGCCTTAACTAAGGCAGTATTCTCAATATTGGAAAAGGAATAGAAAAAAAATACAAAATTCACAGTTTATAGTTTTTGGGAGGTCATTTCTTTTGGATATATATTTAAATATTCAAACTGCTATCCCTCTTCAGTTATGCTTTTCCTCCACAGAGAAAGGTCAATGATTAGGTTTCCTCAAGCTGCTTTTTGTTTCCCCCTCTATCTCAAAGTCTTAAAGTTGATCTTTATAGATATTTTTTAAAAAATGCTTTTCTGCAAACTTTCTCTACTGATTAAATACCTCCTTCTTTGGAGTCCAGAACCAAATTTCACACATTTGATATATAAAAATCATTATCTTAATATGTCCATTCACATACCATTCTTCATTTAATTCAAAGACTCTTCTAGAGACCATGCCTAATATTTGCAAATGATCCCATTTTTCTGATATCATAGGTTTTTTGCAAAAGGTAAGGGATTTAAACTCTATCAACAACTAACAAATGACATAACTTTCATTATGTCATACATAATTCTCTTTGTAACTCAAGGGGGGTTAGGTATTATGTTTCCCATTTTACATAGGAGAAAATGGAGGCCTAGAACAAGTAAATGATTTGTCCAAGATACCACAAGCATTTTACTTCCACTGCTTAGACTCAAAACCTTCTATCTATTGCCCATATCATGCTATTCCTCTTAATAGAAAGTCTGACACAGAAAATTAATCCACCACATTTGGACTCCCAGAACAGATTACTTTCTACAAATTGCACCAAAAATGGAATATTCCCATGCTCATAGTCTAGGATACACAATATTGGCCTACAATTAAGGTGTCTGCTGAAAGCACTGCTACTACTAAAACCTGCTGATACTTGGGACAGCAACTATCTTCTAGACTTTCCCCAAACACCTTTCCTTTTTCGTGTTGCTCAAAGGAACTTGGACAGTCCTTGGCCCTCTTCCAATCTCCACTGTGGTTTCCTACACAGGCCAGGGCACTTCACAAGCAAAGTTTATATCAGAGGGGCGCCTGGGTGGCTTAGTCGGTTAAGAGTCTGCCTTTGGCTCAGGTCATGGTCCCAGGGTCCTGGGATCGAGCCCCACGTCAGGCTTCTTGCTCAGAGGGGAGTCTGGTTCTCCCTCTGCCTGCCGCTCCCCCCCGCTTGTGTGCACTCGTGCGCACTCTCTCTCTCTGACAAATAAATAAAAATCTTTAAAAAAAAAAGTTTATATTAGATCCCTATTTCTTTACTTCCTTCACTTTTAGGGAAAATGTTATGTCTAAGGAAAAAAAAAGTGTTACAAGTTTTTTAAAAAAGTAGAGTGTTTAGTTTGGGAAAAAGAAAGACTAAGCTATTTTAACTTTTTGGACTAAGTCATCCTAGATTGATAAAGTAGGGCTTGCCATGAAGTGAGTGAAATTTTTCAAGTTTGCATCAGCTGGAACAGCTCTAGCCTGTCAGCAAAGAAAAAAAAAAAAGCATGGCAATTAGTGGTATAATCCATCCTTCCTCTCTGGCTGCAGAGTGCAATACAGCAAAGGCCATGGCTAAGCAAAGGAAAATAGCGAATATGTAACAATTGCTTAAAGTGTTTTATGCCATTTCAAGAGTTGCTTGGTCTATGTTGTGAAAAAAATTCTCCTGTCCAGTGGGCACATCTTCCAGCTCATTTCTGTGAATGTGTGAATAATTTATCGGTATGTTTTTCTGTCCCCGCTGATTGCAAGCTCCTCCTGAATCAGTGCTTTAAAAGAATGGTAGACAGGGAACAAACTGAGGACATTAAAATATTTGATCCACACTCTCCAATGTCTACAACTTAGCTGTTTAAAACAATGTTGGGTTCTTTTTGCTCTAAATGAATTGACAGAATAGAGTTAGTGGTCACAGAACACTAACAAAAAAAAGTTCTGCCAGGCACCTGGGTGGCTTATTCCATTAAGCGTCTGCCTTGGCTCAGGTCACGATCCCAGGGTCTTGGGATGGAGTCCCAGATTGGGTTCCCTGGTCAGCGGGGCTCCTTCTCCCTCTGCCTCTCCCCCTGCTCATGCGCGCTCTTTCTCTCAAATAAATAAAATCTTTAAAAAAAAAGAAAAAGTCCTGTCAAACAGAGAATGAAAAGGGTGATTGGTCTTTCAGGTTGGTTATGTTTACTCCTGGGTGTCTAGAAGGTAGACACCACAAGCAGTTGCCCCTTATGTAGGTTAAAACGAATTTCTTTTTCTTTCATTATTGACTATATGAGGAACAACCATTAAAAAGTTTTAGTAATAAGGGCACCTGGGTAGCTCAGTTGGTTTTGGCTCAGGTCACAATCTCTGGATGGTGAGATCGAGCCCCACATTGGGCTCTGCATGCGGCCTGGAGCCTGCTTAAGATTCTCTCTCCCGCTCTCTCTGGACCTCCCCACTCTCTCTAAAAAAATAAAATTAAAGTGTTTTAGTAATGAGCATTAACCTGACCCAAGTGGAGAATATCCTGAAGTATCATATTCATCTGGGATTATTAAGGGTCCTAGAGGTAGGATAGTGACACACAGTGTGTCTTAGTCCACCTGGGCTGCTTGAAAAAAAATACCACAGACGAGGTAACATACAAACAACAGAACTTTGTTTCTCAGAGTTCTGGAGGCTGGAAGTCCAAGATTGGTTTGCCTGCATAGTCAGGTTCTGTGTCTGGTTCTGCTTCCTGACTCCTAATTCATCTTGTCGCTGTGTCCTCATACGGTGGAAGGGGTGAGAGAGCTCTCTGAGGCCTCTTTTATACGGGCGCTAATCCTATCCATGGGGGCTCCACTCTCATGACCTAATCATCCTCCAAAGGCCCCGCCTCCTAATACCATCACATTGGGCATTAGGCTTCAATATGCGAATTTTGGGAGGGCACAGTCAACCTATAGAACAGTGGAACTACAACTATTACAGGACCATAAACTCCCAGGTTTAAAAGTTAGTTTTTCAACTTCTAATTAAAAAGTATGACATTACAGAATATTAGTTTCTTCACAAAGATAATATATAGGTCATTGAGGAAAATAGAATTTTTATTCATTAATCCAAAACTCTGTAGGAGTTATTTCCACTCTCCCTTTCGTTCTCAACTTGAACACTTCCACACAGAAGACTTACTCTAACTCTGACTTGGTTTGCTCTCCCCTGTCTCATAATCTCATAGAAGACTTTCCTCTATCCTGTTATTATCATTGCTTTTATACTGACAGACTTCCCTATCCATCTGTAAGCATCCAGATTTGTTCATTACTCTATCCCTTGTTTCTAGTATAGCAGGAAGCATGGGGGTAGGTGCTTATTATTATTTTTTTTAAGATTTTATTTATTTATTTGAGAGAGAGAGAACACATGAGAGGGGATAGGGTCAGAGGACGAAGCAGACTCCCTGCCAAGCAGGGAGCCCGATGCGGGACTCGATCCTGGGACTCCAGGATCATGACCTGAGCCGAAGGCAGTCGCTCAACCAACTGAGCCACCCAGGCGCCCGGGGGTAGGTGCTTATTAAAAAAATATACATATTTGCAAATAATGACAAATTGTTAGAATGGAATTTTAAAATAAGGACAATGGAAGAGGTTCCATCAGGACCAGGAGGGGAACACCAATACGAGTTTTGATTTGTTGAGTAGAAAAGAAAGGCCAGGCAGGTGGGATAGCATGTAAACCAATGGAGGCCTGCAATCACAGCAAACTGTCGCACTTCAAGTAATAGAGCGTAGCTGAAGCATAACAAGTGAGGTGGAGGGTGCCGAGATAGGATTTTAGACAGGTGATAGGAACAAGTTTTGGAAAAGCCTCCTATACCACTGAAGGAGTTTCCATTTATTACTTAAGAAGCATTGAACAATTATAATCAGAAGAGTGACAGGATCAAATTTTTATGTAAAGAAAAGCAGGTTTGCAATGGATCTAAGGGTATAAGCAATGGCAGCTACCACCTCCAGCTTCAATATACAAACACCCTCTGCCTAGGGTATCTGGACTGTGGGGTCAAACCAATGATCTCTCTCTGGTGAGATACATGCACACAAAGGAAAGTTCATAATATTCTTGGAGCTCAGGATTGATTCAGGTTTCTTTGGTATTTTATCTAGAGTGCTTTGTCAATTTACAATTTTATATTGCTTTGCACATTTGAAATGTAAATTTAAGCCCATAAAATTCTTATGGCATATAGTGTGATTCTATCCATTGATCTGATTCATATCACCTTCCCGGAACTAAATTTCCCCTTCATGCATTTATCATAGAAATCTTTGAATAATATATTAGACCTGAGTGTAACCACTGTTTGAGCATTTAGTTTTAAGCAAGCAACAGGATAATCAGAAAGTTTTATTATTGTTTAAAACAGTATTTCTGTAGTAAAACACGCCTAAAAAATTTTCACTCTGGCACAGTAATAAAAATAGAAAAGGATGCTATGTATAAAAAGAACATGTGTTTGTTGCTTTTTTGTGATAGCTGTTAAAATCCATTTCACATTTAATTACCTGAAAAGAATATCTGGTAATCATGGCACCTTGTTAGAAAGTAATTCACTCAGGTGACATTGAATGTCTGATATATACAAGTCTCTCTTTCAAATACTGTAGAATCACAATGAAGAAAAACACACTGTATCATAAAAGAGGCTAAGGGAAAAGAAATTAAATAAATGTGGTAACTTTTGTAAAAATACACAGATTGCCACAAATCCACTTAGTTTAGAAAAAGACCCATCAGGGGTGGCATCTGTGCCTGGCTTAAAGCATGCATAGGAAGTCATCAGAGCCTAAGCAAAGAAAAATAGGAGTGGAGTTATGGAGATGGAGAAATGAAGGTCAGGTTAAGAAAGCACAAAGTATGTGGGAAATGGGACAGGGTTGGGGGGGGTGCATATTCTGAAGGAGTTACAGTTACTATAAGAGGAGACTTAAAAGTTAGAGCTCAGTCATGAAAGGTCTTGGATACACTGCTTCAGGACAATTCTAGAGAGACTGAGCATCTAGGAGGCAGATAAAGGACAAAACTTGAGGTGAATTTGGGGGGCGCCTGGGTGGCTCAGTCATTAAGCGTCTGCCTTCGGCTCAGGTCATGATCCCAGGGTCCTGGGATCGAGTCAGAGGACTGCATCGGGCTCCCTGCTCAGCAGGAAGCCTGCTTCTCCCTCTCCCACTCCCCCTGCTTGTGTTCCCTCTCTTGCTGTCTCTCTCTGTCAAATAAATAAATAAAATCTTTAAAAAAACAAACTCGAGGTGAACTTTGATAAATTTTTAATATGGAAACTGGAGAGGGTAGAAGTAAAAATGACATTGTCATCAAGCCCAGATAGTTATATAGATGGTGATGTTATAATTCAAGACCTTGGGGAATTCACTTATAAGAACAGAGGAGGTGGGATAAGGAAGACCTTAGAGATGACAAGGCTTACCAACCATCTTTATGCTATAGTCCATTCTATAAACAAAAGACCTGTTGAAGATGAGCAAGCAGTGCTAACTTACATATATAACTTGGGCCTGGAAACACGAGGAGATTTAAGTTTTACTGTGTGAATAAACGAATTCTCAAGCCAGCAAATCAGAGGTGGAGGAACTTTGGTAAGTCTTTTGGATATTGTTATAGAACAAGTGACTGTGCAAAATTAGCGTGACAAATACATGTGATACTTTTAATTACCAAAAATTCACAAAGCAAATACAACATTAACATAATACAGACTGGTGATTATTTTAGATTAGACAGAAAAATACCATTTTTTTTAAAAGATTTTATTTATTTATTTGTCAGAGAGAGAGAGAGCACAAGCAGGAGGAGTGACAGCAGAGGGAGAAGCAGGCTCCCTGCTGAGTGGGGAGCCCGAAGTGGGACTCAATCCCAGGACCCTGGGATCATGACCTGAGCCGAAGGCAGCTGCTTAACCAACTGAGCCACCCAGGCGTCCCGAAAAATACTATTTGGACACTATATTAATGCATTGCCTCTTACGTGTGGCATTTGTAACTGTGCATTGTCCCCAGTGTTATTAACAAGTACAAAGTACTCAATATCTGAAAGATATGACTGAATCTATGTGCCCAGATGGGTTCTGCAAATTGTAGTATATTCAAAACATTCTGACATCTAGAAACAGTTTTTCAGTGCAACCTGTACTTACGTTATTTTTATAACTACATGATCATTCCAGTTGATAATGTTATAATTAAAGCCCCATAAAAAACTATCTTTAAGATTTCTATTTAATGTTATACTTCTAAGTATAACATAAGCTGAACTCAATTCCAACCCTGGAGTACTCAAGAATTATTGTGGTTGATATGCTCATAGGACTTGATGGATCTGGCACTGTCCATTCTTGGTTACAATCTAGGGAATCTCAGCACACATCCCAAGAATCTAATCCACCCAGATGATGCGACTGAATTATAGACATGAACACTAGTAACCATTCACCCACACCTGGAGGACTGGGTTGTTCTAACCACACAGAACTCTTCCATTGTTGGGAAATTTGAGGTCATACTATGTACCACCTGATAATTCTGAGGTAAGAGGCTGTGAAATGTAGTAGAAAGAAAAATTTTGGCCACTGAAGACTTGAGTTTGCTTATATCCTGGCTCTGTCACTTGCTAGATTATCATTCAAGATATTATTTTGTTCATTTATTCAAGAAGTATTTCCTGAATGTCAACTGTGTGTCAAGCACTGTTTAGTCTCTGTACATGTAGCAACAAATCATATTCTTTTCCCTTAAGTTTATGTTCTCGTGGAAAAACTAGACAAGTTTAATAAAATGACAATCGCCATGAATAAAAAACATGGCATTGGTCCATACAGTGGAGGAAGTTAAACAAGCAGCACATGAGGCAGTACAAATGTATCTGCACAAGAATGTGTTTCTTTGAGCCTAAGAAGGTGCCACTGTACATGAAAGCAGAATGATGGGAAGTCAATTAAATGAAATAATCTGATGTGTTTTCTTTTTCCCCTTATAAAGTTGGGATTATAACATAATTTGCAAATTAGCTCTGCAGATTAGCAAAAATAGAATATGGGAAGTGAGTCTCATAGTGGTTAGTACATTTTAGGATTTAATACGATGATGTTTGCACTAGTGGTTGATGATAGTAGTACTAGCAGTATTTAAAAACAGATCTTAAAAAGGGGTGTTCGAGAAGCAGTTCAAAGGAGAAGTTTTTCTGAACTCCTTTTCCAGAATTTTGGTCTTTTATAGTTTTTCTACCTGTTTGGAATCTACCTTCCTTAGCATGTTCTCATGCAAAGAGCTGAACTAATTGGCTATAGATTCAAGAACTTTAACCAACCAAGCCCTGGATTGTTCTGGCTCTGTTGAATGGGACCTAGGTTCTAGAATTACCCTTATTATTGAAGCCTAAGAGACCATTAGTGCCTCCAACCATATACTGGCCCCTCAGTGGCCAAACTTTCAATACAGAGTATCTCTTCTTTACCTGCAGTTCATTCATTTTGTTCTCTGTAGTAAATTTTTAAGAGCAAAGGGCTGTCTAGCATAGAACACATCTTGAGGTTACTTGAATGTTCAATAAAATGGAATAACTAAGAAAATTATAGGAATTCTGGATGGGAAACTAAGGTAAAACAGAGTTCAGGGGTTCAAAACAGTATGTGTTTGCCCCATACTGTATACGATAATGAAGTTATGTTTAAATAAGATTTCCAAAGAGCCTCAATATAATTAGGAAAACTAGAAGGTGTCATTCTAATTAATTTCAACATTTTTCTTTAATAACCTGTTGGTCCTCAACTTTGGAGTCTGAACTGAATTACTCAAGACAAGTGTGGCTAAGTTCGGCCAGGAGTAGGCTTCCATTGCAGAACATGACCCTCTGTCCCCAACAGAGTGTACTCTTTGTTTATAAACCAGGAACATATTTTTCAAGAATATAATTTTAAGGAATGCCAGATGAGTTCACCTGCCATGCAGATGTTTCAGGGCTGAAAACCGAACTCTAGAGTTTGTTTTTTGTTGTTGTTGTTTTTTTTTTAATTTTGAGGTAAACTAAGGGTAAAGATGTTTGGTCCCTGTGAAACCCAGATAAGGCAGTTTTCTGCTTAGTTTTTGAGAGGCAGTCAATGACTCCTTTTTATCTGTAGAGTCTTCATTATTCCTTATTCCCTGCTCTAAGAACAGTACCTGGCGCCTAAAAGGCAACCAGAACATTGAGTGTGAAGTAGTTAGGACACAAATAGGCATGGGATTCAAGTAGTGTAGTGTTATGCAAACAAAAAGATGGTTTACGTGACTATGAATGCATAATTTTTTAATTTAATTTTTTTTATTTTTTATTTTTTATTTTTTTTTAAAGATTTTATTTATTTCTTTGACAGAGAGAGACATAGCGAGAGAGGGAACACAAGCAGGGGGAGGGGGAGACGGAGAAGCAGGCTTCCCCTCCGTGCAGGGAGCCCGATGTGGGGCTCGATCCCAGGACCCTGGGATCACGACCTGAGCCGAAGGCAGATGCTTAACGACTGAGCCACCCAGGCGCCCCGAATGCATAATTTTTTTAAAAAAAGTTCTTTTGAATCAATTCATTTAGGAATTGCCCCAATTCTTATCTTTTTCATGCATGTAATAAAATAATTTTAAAATTTGTAAGAAATAAAATTACTCACCTAAATTACATGAAACTAAATATAGCATTTCTAGTTTTGAATAGCATCTTCAAAATTCTCTGCCTTGAGCCTAGCCTTCCCTGCTTTGCACATACATTCATGCCCTTTTGTTTTAATTTCACATTTCCTCGTATTAGTCTCACTGATAGGTTTTGGTCAGAATTACTCTTCAAAATACTGGTGGGGAGAGAGGGGTAAGTTACGAGGCCACTTTACAGTTGGGCCTGAGAAAGAAGAGATGCCATCTTTGGAATAAAAATTAACATTTGCTATTAGGAATTTCAGGCTACAAAATGGATCATGAACAGAAAAAGCGGTAATCAAAAAATAAATATTTTAGTATACCTTTGACTTAGGTTAAAAAAAAAAATCTTGCTCATGAAATAATTTTCCTGGGTTGTAAATACATTAGGAGAGTTGCTGTGGCCAACCTTCAATTTAATGTCGTAACACATACATGAGGAATCTTAAAAACATTGTTGGATAATGTCGAATAAACAAAGATACAAATATATACAGGATACGACCATTTCTATTAAGATTTTAAAGCAAGCAAACAGAGATGTTTGCACTAGGGGTTGATGATAGTAGTACTAGTAGTATTTAAATGTTTTAACCAGGGCGCCTGGTGGCTCAGTCATTAAGCGTCTGCCTCCGGCTCAGGTCGTGATCCTAGAGTCCTGGGATCGAGCCCCGCATCGGGGCTCCCTGCTGGGCGGGAAGCCTGCTTCTCCTTCTCCCACTCCCCCTGCTTGTGTTCCCTCTCTCGCTGTGTCTCTCTCTGTCAAATAAATAAATAAAATCTTAAAAAAAAAAAAAGTTTTAGTGGGCACATACATGTGATAAATTTTATTTATTTTTAAAGATTTGAAAGAAAGAAAGACAATACGGGGGGGGCGGGGGAGGAGGAGAGGGAGAGGGAGAGAAAGAATCTCAAGCAAACTCCCGGCTATTAGCAGAGCCACTTGCAGGCGGTTCTCACAACCCGGAGATCATGACCTGAGCCCAAATCAAGCGTCCTACGAACCTACTGAGCCACCCAGGTGCCCCTAGGTGTAATCAACTCTAAACAGGTAAAGGAATGATTAAAAGTGTTAAGAAGCAAATTCAGGATAATGGCTTCTCCTTCAATAGGGAAGACTGGAGAAGGAGATGCCATCAGGGAGCGTGTTAGAAGCTTATTATTTAAGTTAAATAAGTTCCGGCTCAAGATGGCGACTTATGAGGCTGCTGAATGCACATCTTCCCACAAAGACACGGAATCCACAGTAACATACGAAAAAACATCCTCTAAGAAACAAACTGAAAACTGGCTGAGTGACCACCACATCGAGCAAAAGGATAGAAGGCCCACGTGGAAGCAGGTAGGAGAGGCTGGGACACAATCCCACGGTCAACCCCGCCCTCGCGCAGGGACTGCCCCACTGGCGGGAGGGAACTCAAAACCTGGAGCGTCTACCCCAGGAGCAGAGGGCTTGGATCCCACATGCGGCAGGCCTAACTTTTAAAACCTGCATCTGAGAAATAATCCCCCAAAACATCTAGCTTTGAAAACCACTCCACCTCCGGGAGACCCACAAAACGATGGCAATCTAAAAAAAAAAAAAAAAAGTCCCTTAAAGGGCTCGCGCTTGGACTCACCGGCCTGGGAACTCAGGAGAAAGCCGCCGTCAAGGTGCGGGCGGACTCCGTGTGAGGGAGTCTCATTTGCCGGTCTTGTGGTGCTAACCTGAGGAGCAGGCATCTGATTTGACACACCTCTGGAGCCTGCAGGGGTGCCCTCCTGGGGGAGACTGGCATGACCCCAGTTGGCGCTCTTTCCCCTCTGCTGCTCCATAGCGCCCGCATTTCCGGGGTGGGGAGATTTTATCATGTCTGGTGGCTCACTTTGTGCCGCTCCGGCCTGGGTCACCTCTATGTCACGTGGCACTTGTGCTTGCGGTCCCATAGGACTGTATATGTTTGCTTTTTTTTTGACTTCATTTATTGGAGAGGTTTGGGGGTGGAGGGATGCACAGAGAGAAGCCGACTCCCCGCTGGATTTGGGGCTAGATCCCAGGACCCTGAGATCATGACCTGAGCCGAAGGCAGACACTAAACTGAGCCACCCAGGCACCCCTATATTTGCATACTTTAAAATAAGCTGCTGAGGGTCTTGCTTACACTCAGGCTGAATCTAGGTGCTGACTGCAAATCTCCCCTTTGGGACTCTGACAGGTCTTAGCACACCCTTAACTACGGGGAATCTTTAAAAATAAAATAGCCTTCTTGGACAATCACAAAGGTTTGAGAGACAATAAGAGCTAGGGCAGGGTTATTCAGGACTGGGAGAGCGAATGGTTTTGTCTGATGAATAGAAACATAAAGTCAAGCACAATGAAAAAAATAAAAAAAGTTCTAAATGAAAGAACAGGATAAAGCCTCAGGAAAAAAAAACTTAAAATTAGGTGGTGCACTGAGAATTGATTGTTGTAAATACCAATTATGTGTAACTGACCTTATATATTTAAGTTATTTTATGTATTTAAGTGACATGTATTTTATGTTAAATACATTTAATTATGAAATGCTGAATTACATAAAAATGTAACAAGTTATATACATAAAGTTAAAATAATTTTAAGAATATCTATGCACATTACAATAATTAGGTTACTTTAATGATACATACTTTGCTCAGGAAGTTTCTGATCCTGTGACTCAAAAATTTAAATTTCATTTAACCTTTATCAGTATTACCAACATTTGTGTCTTAAGATTAAAGAGAAGTTTAATTCTTAAATATAGGATTTTTTTTTTTTTTAATCTGTGTAAGGACAAAACACCATATGGGAAAGCACATCAATGTACCTTACTTGAGAAAACCCTGGCTTCATTTTTATGTTCTAACACTTTCTACTCCTCAAAGTTATTTTCACAATTTTTCTATATGCTAGGATTTTGTAATTAATGAAAAGAAAGTAAGCCTTCTCTCTGATAATAGTTTGACCTCAAGTTCTCTGAATTTCAGTCACTACATCTTTTAAAAAAAAGCTCAGTCTGTTTGAGCTCATCCATCTCTAAAGTTTTGTGATCTAAGCAGAGAAGCCTCAAGTTTGGTATTTAGTCTCTCACTCCTTCATCCTTATATGGTGTTCTAAGAAACATTTATCAAAATTTGAGCCTTGCTTTCCAGAATGAACCAGAAAGTATGAAAACACATCCATCATCTTATAGCTTCAGAGGGACACCGTGTTCTCCAATTGCATCTCATATCGACGCAAAGGTTTTCTTAAATCCGTTAGCTGGAGAATTGGAATAGTCAGAAAATGACTAGAACAAAGGTCAGGCTCACAACTCATGTCTGTGTTTGCTCTCTTCACCCTGTTAGCCTGGTATTTAGCAGCTTCTCTTATAAGCCTATTAGTTATTCCTGTACAAATCAGTGTATTTCAAGCATACTTTGTCTTTTGGATAATGTGGGACACCTTTAAGTGAGAGCAAGAAATCAGTGTAGTAATGTCTAAAAATGTTAATTTTGTAATGTAGAATTGAATATCATTTCGCCAGGAAGTGTGTGCACATCCCTATGTGCCTGTCCCTGTGTGCAGGCAGTAATGATGCAGGTGGGGGATAGACAATTTTATTTCCTATCACTAGCAATTTATATACCAAAGTGAAGGATATAAATGATGCAAAATATAACAAGCAGTCTCATGCAACCATAAAGTATGAGCTATTCTTCTAAGTTTCAAATCTAATACAAATAAGGAAACAGTCCTTACTGAGCTCCTTCTACTCTCAACTGCTCCTTGGCACTTTTACATGTGTGATCACATTTAATTTTTATAACTCTAAGAACTTATTACTAGAAAAATCAGGATTCTGCAGCCTAAGTAACTTTCTCAAGGTCACAAAAGATAGTGACCAAGTAGATACTTGACCTCAAGTCTAAGAGTACTTGCTTTCCAACTGATCCTGGGAACAACCAAGGACTGCAATTTATTATTTTTTTTAAACAAAGTTCTTTCCATATTTTAATACCTATTGGTATTGGGATATTTAAGACTTTAATGTAAAAACATAATTAGTAGAGTAACGTCCATTGAGATTATTTGCTTAAATCATCTTTGCTATATTTGCATCCTTAACTGCATGCATTGCATTTCCAATAAGGTTATTACTGATTTGATTTTTTTAAATATCACTATCGATACTGGGAAATTATCCATGATAAGACAAGATATTCTTGGAGGCATAGAATTCACCTTCATCATCTTATCAGACAAGGGAGACAATCAAGCTTTAATAAGTATAATAACCCTGGCATTGATACTGAAGCTAGTAGTGAAAAGATCTGTTTGTAAAAAAAAAAGGACATAATTTCCCTGTCCCTCTTATCAGACTCTAAGCTACTTGAGGACAGAGACTAGGTCTTCTCTTTTAGACTTGATGCTTTGCATATCTCATGGCATGTAATAGATGTTTAATAACATTCAAATGATTAATACTCCTGAAGATGTTTCTATGCATTAACTTGATTGAGGGAGTATTACCACATATGATAAGGATTGGTATCGTGAAAGTTGCCAATATTAAGATTTAGAAGGAAAAGAAAGTATTAGGTGTTTCCCAATATTCTGGGTAGCATTTTTCAATTGCCACTTTCCTGCTTCGGTGAGCAATTTTGTATGTCAACCCAGGATACCCAATTTTTGGTGAAATATCCGTCTAGATGTGGCCATGAAGATATTTTAGAGCTATTCAAGTGAGTAGACTTTGATTCCTCTCCATAATGGGGGCTTCACCCAATCAGTTGAAAGCCTTGTTGGGGGGGGGCGGAATAAATAAAGTCTCAGGTCCTGGAGGAAAAAAAAATTCTGCCTACAGATTGCCTTTAGAGATGCAATATTAACTCATGCCTGCATCTTCCTCCTGCCCTGCAGATTTCATACTCACCAGCCCCCATAATTGTGTGAATCAATACCCTAAAATAAATGCCTCTGTCTCATAGATATACATAGATGTACACACATGTATATATGTATTAGACATACATGTATATTTATGCACATATATACATCCTGTTTGTTCTATTTTTTGTTTGTTTGTTTGTTTGAGAATCCTGACTTATATAGCTACTTTGGAGGCAATATTTTCTCAGTCTTACTCCCAGTCCTTTCTCTACCCTGCATTTAGTACAAGAGCAGTAACTCTATGGTCCTCTCCCTTTCTTAGGCCTGGCACCCTGAGAAGAAAACATCTGTTACTGTCCCAAAGTGGAATAGGTATTGTGGGGACGCACTGGTTTCTCTGAAGCAACTTATTAGAAGTAAAACAGGCCTAGGATTTGAAGACCAGCTCCATCTCTCAATAGTTGCATAGCCCCGAGTAAAATAAGCCAGTTCAGTTATTTTTTGTAAAGGATTTTATTTATTTATTTGAGAGAGAGAGTGAGAGAGAGAGCACAAGAAGGGGTAGGGTCAGAGGGAGAAGCAGACTCCCCGCCAAGCAGGGAGCCCGATATGGGACTCGATCCCGGGATCATGACCTGAGCCGAAGACAGTTGCCTAACCAACTGAGCTACCCAGGTGCCCCAGTTTAGTTATTTTTGAGACAAGGTTTTTATAACCATTAAAGATAATGCATAAGAGGGAAGGTCCTTAGCACAAGGTTAAAAAGAAATGATCAATATTATTATTAGCTATTTCATCCAGCCAGGAAAATATGTCAGTAAAAGATTCTTATATTTTATTACTACTGCTACAGTTAAACTCTCTGAAATCGATTGCTACCGACATTGCGGGGTCATTTCACATTGACATTTTTCAAATGTACTTATTAAAGATAAAATAAGGTTGAGGAGTCAAGTTCAAGATTGTTTTCTGGAGCAGATAATGGGAGGAAGAGTAAAGGATTACAAAGGAGATTCTAGTGTATGGCTATTGTTTTGGTCCAACCCATTCCGATGGCGCAGGTAATTAATAACGAACTGTTACACAGGCATGGCTATTGACTGAGGACTTTCTGTGCTGTGATAAATTCTGTTTTAAATGTCTATTCTAAAGCCTTCTATTTTAGCAGCTATCCCAGCAAGTCAGCAGCGTTTTCTGTGATACAGTCAAAATAGTTTTCAGCTGAATCCCTTTCTTCTTAAACATTTATCACCATGGGCCACATTTCCCCAGGGTCTTCAGGGCAGAGTGGCTCAAACAAAGCAAGGTTTACATCTGTCTTTGGCTCATCTGTCTCCACTGGCAGTTTTCACTCCTTCACCTGCCATGATCCAAAGTCATGGAGAAAAATGCACTGGTGTGAGTCATCTCCTCCATATGGATGTCTCCAACTCCTCTGTCACAGCAATCAGCCCTGCCTTATATCATGCCTCAAATATGATGAAAGGAAACAGAAGCAGAGGCATTTATCACAGACACTAAAGTGTTCCACCTTCGGGACTGAATGCTACAATTTATGCGTTAGTCGCAATAAATATAACCTGTTTACTGAAATCTGAATTTATGTCCTAACTGATTTTAAGCTGAAATATTTTGAAGAAGTTATTTTTCTCTACCATGCTGAAAGCCAACTATTGGCTACCTATCCAAAAGATAGTATTTTCTTTCTTGCTGGATGAATACAGGTCTTGTTTGGATGCTAATGTATCTGTCCCAGGGCATTTAGTATTCATTAGTATGGAGGGGAAGAGGCATAGAGTAAGATGAAAGGGGTGGTGGTTCTTCTTAGATTCTGAGAAAGATGGCCCTTCCTGGTAAAATGGAGAGCTATACAGAGAGAAACCTATTTAATCTCTGCCCCCTTTCTTCCTATTTGGGATGCTGTCCTGGGAGACCGTAATGCCTGAAGTTAGGGCCAGAATATTGGGACCTTCAGGAGAGATTTTGCTATTCTTCTTTCCACATTGTAAAAAGATGTGAGGTCTCTGGGTCATTCAGATTATTGTTAAGTGATTGTACCAAGACTGAAACTTTCTAATACAGATTTCTTGAGTGAGATAGTTTCGGGTTTTTTTCAACCTGCTTTAGTTGGAGATTGTGTTTCTTGCAGCTGAAAGCTTTTCACCAATAAGTGGGATCTAGTTCCCTCCTTGCTCATTAGAGAGAGAGGAGACATGGGCTGATGGATATCAGGTAGTCCAGAGAAACAGAGCTGAGTCAGAAGGAGGAAGAAATCTAAAGTCCAGCAAGAGGGGGAAAAAAAAGTGCCTGAGAGAAGGGTCATTTATTTAAGTCAGAAAAATCTCATAGTTTTAATCAAAGGAAAGGGTGTTTTACATAAAGTCTAGGGTGTACATTTGAGTCTTGGGATAAGAGGCAAACCAAACAATCTCAACTTCCAGAAAGAAGAGCTGCCAGAGCAGGGGTCAAATAAGGAAGTTAAATAAATGTAATAAAAAGTTTAGGGTGCCCAAGGCTGGTAATAAATGGATCCCTTTCTACCAAGTAAGAAAGTCAGTCTGTCTTGAAAGCACAAATTCAGAGATGTGTGGATTCTGGTTTCCAAGTTCATGTACCCTTTCAATTCTTCTTTGACTAGGTCTCTTACTACATGTATCCGCTTGTGTAAGGGAGAGGGCTCCTAGGCAGAAAGCTCCAAACATAGGCTTTCCTGGTATCTTTTTTAAGATCAGAAATATCAGTCTTCTTGTTCAGTGATACCTTCTTATTCAGTGATACCAAGAATATACATAAGATATTTCTGCATATTGTGCTTTATGGAATCAAGTCAAAAGGCCTTTCCTGAGAGTCTATGAACTTGGCCCAGGATCTGCTACCATCTTTCAGGAATAACAATGCCATATTGTAGGGGTATTTTTTATATATTTCACACACACATAGCAAAAGGCCCTCTTCTCCTTAAACTAATTTATTCCTTTTAAAAGTGACTTTTGCACATTTGGATCAGTAATTCTTTCTAAATAAACATCCATTGTTTTTCCTTCAGAGTGTAGTCATCAATAAGATTTGTCTGGCCTTTCTAAAACAGTATAGAAGTGTTTGCTTAGAAATGAATTATTATTTATCTCTACATCATTTGTCAAGGCCCCTTTGAATATCTAAACATACACCTCAACCACTGCATCAGTCAAGGTTATTAGTTCAAGCAACAGAAAATAATTCTAGCTAGTATAAGCAGAGCATTTACTCAGAGGTTATTAGGCAGCCCTCAGAATCTCTAGGAAAGACCTAGAACCAAGTCAGGGATATATGTAGCAGAAGAACAGTGCTGTAAATGATGCTAGAGTGCTGCCCTGGCAGACACACTACTGTGGTTGCCACTGGGAAGGGACATCAGAGTTTATCCATCAACAGTGGCACCACCTTTGGAACGCTTACCACCTCAGATGCTTTGGCAAGCTGGTAGAGATGGAGCTGCTGATGCCAACCTGAGTAGAAAGGATTCTGGAGTATCCTCAATTCTTTGGCTCTGTCCTAGAAGAACTTTCTCTGCCCCATGGTCCTTCTAGCCAAACTTACAATCAAATTGACATGAGACAGATTAACAGGAGAAAAATCAAATTTAATAGGCATATGTATGGGGAATCCATCCACACAGACGTGGAAATTCCAAAGGCCTGCAGCTTGCTACTTATAAGAGCTAAGGAGAGAGATAGGATCTAAGGATACAAAGGGGAGGAAGACCATTAGTAATAAGGTGAAAGGAGAGGTTTGGAAAACAACAACAACAAAACCAAAGGTGCCATATTATGCAGATAGGTTTCTTAGGTAAAGGGGAGTCTCTGTTAATAGCTCTCTTCCTGGAACAGGCTCTCCTTTCCAATGTAAATTTAGGCAGTTGCAACTAAGAAGAGAGCTTTTCCTGCATCTGCTGGGTTTTGATTACTTTTAACCCAAAATAATGTTCATGACAAAGTGGTCCATCTTGGGGCAGCCTGCCCATTCCCTAAACCTCAGTACCATATTAGTCAAAATTTTGGGTGAATGTGTGATTAGAGGTTACGTCAAAGAGCCTTATTGCTAGATATTCACTCTCCTGACCTTTCTAACGTTTTATATTTTGACAGAGGACTTTGTTTCATAAGGAGATTTCTTAAATATAGAATAGGGCTTCAGATTCTGAATTACCAAAAGAGTGCAAATGTTCACACAGCAGCCAATTATCATCTCCCCTTCACTATTGATCATTTGCTTCAGTTATAATTTTTTGTCTTTTGTGAAAAACAACAAATATGATAGGACTCACAATGAAGAAACATTGAGAGAATGATTAACTTGTCAAGTGGTAGAATCTTGATTCCAATATTGATTCCAAATGGTAGAATCTTGAAGACCCCCAAACTTATATTATTTCCATAATTGCCTTCTGTGACCAAGAGCATACACTTAAGATTTTTGGTTGTGATTATAATAAAGTCTAAATAGAATATACAACAAATGGGCAATGAATCTATGCCCTGATTTTGTTGACCTCACCCCAATACTGGATGAGCTAAGTGGTACTAAACCTCTGTCCCCATCCTCAAGAGGATTTCACAGCATCCTTCCGGTGGAACTCAAGCCAGAGCTTCACATGAAACTGACAGTTATGGTTTGGACCAAATGAATAGCCTATTAATGTAGGGTAACCTGTGTGTCTCCCTGAAACGGAAAAATTTAGATCTGAAATTAAAGCAGTAATGGCATTCATAAAGCAGTACCCCGTCAGTAAAATATGGAGACCTAGGAGGCTAAATTAGAGGTAGAGGAGGTTATGTGGTAGACCAGGGAATCCTGTTTGAGAGCCTGTGTCTAGGAACAGCCGGAGGCTTGCTAATCCAGCTGAGTGACAAGAGAGGCTTTCTGACAAGTGTTTCTGGTTATGGCATAGCACACCTCTTTCCTTGCTGATGTAAGAAAAACACCCTCTCTTCCTTCACATTTTCTACTAACTCTGTACGAGGTTGGCTACAAAAGTTGCGGGGCCCAGTGCAAAATGCAAATGTAAGGGTCCTTGTTCACAAAGCAGGAAAACGTGCTGTTAATGGTAGGAAACATAAAACATTTTTCTTTCTTCAGTGCAGGCTCTCTCTACTTACCATGATGGTTTTTAGTTACCACTTAATAGTATTCTAAGAAGAACCCACTTTAAATTATTAGCGTGAATGTTGCCATTAACCTTCGTATTGGGCAACATTAGTCTTAAATGCTTTGTAGAAGTTTTTGTTTAAATTTTAAAATGCTTTGAATGTTTTAATATTAGAAGAATTTTAAGTGCTAGTTTTAAATAGCAACATTTAACTTGTGTACAGAATCACTGAAATGATACAATTTTTATGGTTTCTGCATGGACAAACTCATTTTTTTAAAAGATTTTATTTATTTATTTGAAAGAGAGAAAAAGAGAGAGAGAGAGCACATGAGAGGGGGGAGGGTCAGAGGGAGAAGCAGACTCCCTGCTGAGCAGGGAGCCCGATGCGGGACTCGATCCCAGGACTCCAGGATCATGACCTGAGCCAAAGGCAGTCGCTTAACAACTGAGCCACCCAGACGCCCCTGGCAAACTCATTTCTTACTTCCCCACTTGATACATGCACATCCTACCAATCCCCTCTACCTTTAGTTTATTCATGGGTAAAGGATTGAAAGGAAGATGAAGTACCAATTGTCACAACCTTTCCCTTTTCTTTCTAGGTCTTTTCCACATTATTTGATTGGTTAATACAGGGTAGGGCAGGGGGAGAAAACAAGGAGTAAGAAAGGATATGATGGAGTTTCTTGGTCATTCCAGTTTCTGAGAACACTGCTGCTTTCTTTGTGGATTTGAAGTTTCCCTGCCCCTGACTTAAGTAGTAGACACACCACACTTACCTTGTACTGACTCTTGAGTATCACTAAACTCCTGGGTCTCCATAACTCTGTGCTCCTAGAGCATCTTGAGTGATATACACACAAACAATGGCAGCAAGGAAGCAGGGGGTTGGGGTCACACATTGTGCAGATCTCCTGTGCCCTCATGTTCTGCAGTCTCGCCAGACTTCAGGCAAGAAAACAAGCTCAAAGATAAAAGGATTAAGAATTTCAAGATGACCCATGAAGCTGATCCTAATTGCTCTGTAGAAGACTCCCCAGGTAGCATTTGTGTTTATGTCATCCTCAAAATAGTAGTCCTTTCTCTCTACCTACTCCCCCCCCCCGCCCTTTTTCCTCACCCTCTTTCCTAGTACAGAACCCCTCTAAGTTCTTAGATGGAGATAGCCGGGGAAGTGCAAGCAGGAAGAACCAGGAGATAATTAACACAACACATACTCTTGAGTATCCTAAAAAATAAAAATAATAATAATAATAAAATAAAATCGGGCACCTGGGTGGCTCAGTTGGTTAAGTGACTGCCTTCGGCTCAGGTCATGATCCTGGAGTCCCAGGATCGAGTCCCACATCGGGCTCCCTGCTCAGCGGGGAGTCTGCTTCTCCCTCTGACACTCCTCCCTCTCATGCTGTCTCTCATTCTCTCTGTCTCAAATAAATAAATAAAATCTTAAAA